>NC_029790.2:4382014-4388275 GCF_000816755.2 Arachis ipaensis | reverse complement strand
ATACGCAATTATACAGGGACAACTATTCAAAAAGGGACTCAGCCAGCCCCTGTTGAAGTGTTTGCACCCCGACCAGACGGACTACGTGCTTAGAGAAGTCCATGAGGGGTGTTGTGGACACCACATCAGGGGCAAAGCCCTAGCAAGGAAGCTCATCCGAGCAGGATACTATTGGCCAACAATGATGAAAGACTCAAAGGAATTTGTCAAAAGATGCATAAAGTGTCAACAAAACGCCAACTTCCACAAGGCACCGGCCTCCGAGCTAAATTCTCTGACGACTACTCGGCCTTTCGCACAATGGGGAATCGACCTCCTGGGGCCTTTCCCGGTCGGCCCAGGACAAGTCAAATACCTCATTGTCGCCATCGACTACTACACTAAATGGGTGGAGGCTGAACCACTGGCTACGATATCGTCCTCCAACTGTCGGAAGTTCATGTGGAAGCAGGTGATAACCCGTTTCGGTATCCCGGAAGTCGTTATCTCAGATTGACTCATACTTGTCAAAAATTTTTCGTACTTGTCTACTTCTTCCCTACGTGCGCCGCACACGAGCGCATCTTAAAACGGCAGACCGGGACTGATCACCCCGGGGCCATCTTCGTTACGGCCAAAGCCAACTGCGACGACAACACGACCACGGCAATCCAAGCCATAACTATCATAAAACGGGAAACGGGCGCGAGCCCCCCAAGAGAAATAACAACAAATGCAATAAACGGCAACTCGGCCAAACGACCAAATAAGTATAACTTATAAAGAGTCAAAACAAAGAACGAGCAATAATTTGTTCAGCAAACGCATTACAAAATATCCTAAGTTACAAGACTTCACTTCCTCAGCATGTCAACAATCTTTCCGTCCTGGATAGTCTTGAAAACGCCAATTGACGACGTGTCGAAATCAGGAGCTGCGATCCTCAGCTGAGCCTTCAGGGCATCTTCCGTCATCGAGATGGCATTCTTCCCTTGCTCCTTGGTCACCCTAAGCTTCTTCTTAAGCTCAGCGGCCTCAGCTTTAGCGGCCTTCGCCTCCGAGGCGGCCTGCTCCCGCTCTTTTTCCAAGGCGACAACCCGACCCTGAGCGGCGTTCAGCTGACCCTCCAATGTCATCTCGCACTCAAGAAGCCGGACCACGGTCTCATCGGACGCCTTCAACCTCTCCGCAACAAACGACGACTTCTCCTCAGCAGCGCTAAGCTTTCCCCCCATCTCGGACAGCTGACCCTGGAGGAGTTCAACTTGAGCCTTAAAGTCATTGTTCGCCTTAACAGAGGACTCAAGCTTCCTCCGAAGCGCCTCCATACCGGATAACTCGAATTCAGCCTTCCGAGCTATCACGGCCCCACGAAGCAAGGTGCGATACATCCACCTCGCTTGCCCGGACAGTTCGGTCTCATGAAAATGCTCCTCTGTCCCGGGTATCAGTTGGGAGTCAATGAATTTGGTAGCATCAAAGTTCCTCTCCATTATGGTAAGGGCCCCTTCCGGGCTGGAAGACATCTTTCGCTTCTTGGGAGTATGGATAAGCTCCACGTCACTATCCGGATGGGGGGTGAGAGTCACGTGCCCATCAGCGGACCCTTCCTCACGGGTAGGGGAAGCCTGGCCCCCTGCAGCCTGTTTCCCCGACGCGTCGGTATCCTGGGGAGAAGGCACAGCCTCATTCTCCTTCTCCCCTGAAGGACCCCCCGACTTACCGACGTCCTTCTCTTCGGCATTCTCGTCGTCACTTGCTTCAAAAAAGGTCTTCATCAGATTCTCAAGACCGGTCACGGTGGCAGACATTTCCACTACAACAAACAACAGGCACGTTAGTCGTTAGATCGGAAAAAGAAAAACAACGATAAAGAAACATAGGCAAACAAAGAAGACAACTCACGAATATAGCTCCTGGCGGCCTCCCGTTCACCCATAAGAAGATGTGGGTTCACGGGGTTCTTTTCAAAAATGGCAAAAAGGACGTCGGCTATTTGCTTATCTACAGCCGACAACCTTTTGTACGTCACCTTGATGAAAGGATTCGACCCCGCACCAAAACTCCAGTAAGTCTGGATAAGGCGCTCCCCCTCTAACGACAACCAGAAGGGATGACGACCTTTGACGGGACGAACCTTGAAGTACTTATCTTTAAAGCCATGGTCGGAGTCCTCAAAAAGGCCAAAAATTCTCCTACCCTGGGCAGAACGGAAAGAAAGAAACCCTTTTCTCGCCTTCCCCTGTTTGGAGGGGTTGGTAAGGTTGAAATAAAAGAGGAAAACGTCCACCGACACCGGCAGCTCCAGGTGCTCGCAAACCATTTCAAAACAGCGGATCGAAGCCCAACTGTTCGGATGAAGCTGAGAAGGGGGGACGGATATCCAGTTCAGCAGCGCCATTTGAAAGTCGGAGAACGGTATCCGAACGCCAACTTGTGTGAACATGGACTTGTAAAACCAGATCCAATCGGGGACACGAGGGGAGTGAAAGTTGAGCTCATAAATACGCTCATGGGGGGCAGGGACAATGGCCTCGTAGTTGGCCTCTTCGTCAGTCCCCCCACACAAGTAGCCGGCTTGCCGGAACTCGGTCAACTCCTCCAAGTCCATCTGGTTGGGTGAGCTCCTTATATCGTCGGTCACCCATGCGTACGGGTCGTAGGCCGCGCCAGTTCCTGAAGACCGGGAAACGATGCGAGGCATACCTACATCGGGGTACCACTCCGTTAGACTATGGGGTCGGGAATCCACAGAAACCCAGAAACTACGCCTTTTCAAACTTAGATCATGGCCAAGAACAGTTAAAAACTACACCTATCACGCAAATCACCTAAAACCTACCCAGGAATGGTACCCCTCCCCTAGTTCATCTACCCCACCAATGGAAGGCCATTCAGCAAAAATAAACCAAAACATACAAACAGTAACTACCACAGCAGTAAGGCATAATACAAACATGGGGGGGAGAAAGATCAAGAAATTACCTGAAATGGAGTACGAAACTGGAGTGTAAAAGAGAGGCACAAGTTAGCCCGAATAGAGAATCTTTGGATGTCAGGGAGAATAGAAGATGAAAATAGCAAAGTGAGAGGAAGAGAAATGAAAAACTGTTTAAAAACCACCATGGTAAGCGCGAAGAAGGCAAGGGCAAAATGGTCTTTGCGCGCAGGGTTTTTTCAAATCATTACGAGCATTTAATGCTCAGCGCAAAAAACGAAGCGACGAACGAACGCCTCAGCAGACCAAGAGACACGCGCACCAGAGACGCGTCTCTCCCACAGTCAGCCGACTCGACGACAACGCACGAGTAAGGAAATCACGCGTCACCGATCGTCCTCGCGACCATTACTGGCGCGTCGGGGGCACTGTTACGGCCCAACCCAGGACTCCTGCGGGTCAACCCGACCCGAGCTCCACCCGGCCCGGCTACGCGCCCTTCAACCGACCCGGACATGCGTCCCATACAGCTCACACACAGCTATGGAACAGCGTCCCTGAAAATATGGGCCTGACCTCCAGAGGGGCCCAGGGCTGACATGTATATAAGGGGAAGAATGGCTCTTCCCCCGAGGTACGTCACATCCCTACACTACCCTCATTTCGCCTGCACATATTCTGACAAGGGCGTCGGAGTGTCTTTGCAGGTGGCACCCCCCTCTCTCTCACACGACGTGCTCGGGAGAGCGTCGGAGTGTCTTTGCAGGTGGCACCCCCCTCTCTCTCACACGACGTGCTCGGGACCTCCCCAGTCCGGATTGGAAGACCGTGACCAGACGAGCCCTTTCCTTCACCCCGGGTCCTGACCCGAACCGTCCGATAACCGACCTACCGAACAGTGACCAAGGAAGGATCAAAGGTAATTGCATGTTGGGTTTTACATTTAGTTTCCTCTTCTCTCTCTCTGGCCGAACCGATTTGCATGAAGAAGAAGAAGATTAGCTTGGTTTGTTTGGTTTCAACCGTGGAGGCTTCTCCCTATAAGTAAGGGTGAACAGCCAAGGCTTGAAGCAAGGAGTGAGAGTGCAAGGCACAGAGTTCTCATAGCTACCTAAGCTAACAGAAGTTCTTCTCCTTTAATGTTCTTCATTTTGTATTTTTCTGTTTAATTTTGTCTGTCTTGAGTCTCATGGAAAAAAGGCAAACAGTGAGGTTTGTATGAAAAAGTCATAGAGCGAAAAAAGGCAGAGAGTACAAAATTAAAAGAAAAAAAAGCCATAGATGTCCTTAGAGGTCCTTTGTACATCTGTGTTGTGTTTCATGATTTTGTGGGAATCCCCTTGCAAGTTGGGTTAGCACTTAGCAGTTGAAAGCTTGGCAGTGACCAAGTCAAGTTCAGGATTGGGATTTAGATTCTGGACTTGTCCCAGATAGGAAGGGTAGTTCCTAGGGAGAATTGTTGTATGTAATCAAGAATAATTATAGTGAAATTCCATCATTATTGTGATAGAGACTGGATGTAGGCTGCATTGCACTTAGCAGCTGAACCAGGATATATCTTGGTATAATTCTTCCTCTCCTCTACTCCATTTCTGTTTCTGCTGCTCAAAGAGATAAAACTGAAAAATATCTCGTGCTGATCGACGAGACAAAAAAAAAGTCTCGTGGTTGGGTACGAGACAAAAGAAAAATCTCGTGGCTGGTTACGAGACAAAATGACAAAAAGTCTCCAAAAGTTGTTTCAAAGACCAGCAAATGTTATTAAGTGAAAAAGGGGTTAAGATTCAATTCCCCTTCTCTTAGTCACTGAAAATCATCAAAATTATTTATCCAAATTAAGCCTTAATCTCTAACTAGAACTTAACTAATTATAATTAATTTGTGCTAATTTGTTACTAATTACAGTTAAACAAGTCACGTACAGACGTACTGATGTATATATAATTATACGCAGCATAACTCCTATCATCATTTTTAGTTTTCTTCTTTTTTAAGTTGTGTTTTTTTGTTTGGCCTTTATCGTCTTTAGTTATGAGTTTTAAAAAAAAAAGTTTAAGGAGTAATATTTAACTAGTAAAAGAAAAATAAATTGTCCTACATTATTAGATATAATTTTATATTATTAAAAATATTAATAATAACTAATTAATCACTACAAATCACAAAACCTGTTAATCCCTTACACTCATTTTTTGCTATGCAGATTTAACCTTGATCACTAATGCTAAGTTTGTTTTTGAAGTATAGAAAGCTATATGAAAGTATAATTTTTGTGAGAATATAATCTCTTTGAAGTATAGAAAGCTCTAATGCTAAGTTTGCTTTCTTCAATACTTCAATTCATTATGTACTTCTGCTGTTTTAACATTAGACCTCCATCAACATTAGTGTAAATCTCCCATATTCTTCATGGCAAACTTAGCATTCGGTTTCTCTCTGACTTTTCTTGACACACTTTTTAAATTTTTATAAGTGTATATTAATTTTTGTCAGATATTACAGATTTTATAAGAGTATATCAATTTTTTTCCATACCTATCTATCTATAACCCAAATTCTATATCTTTGGTTTATTGAAAATAGCATTTAACATATATATAGTTTTAGTAATAAATATTTCTTAAAAGCAAAAATAAAATTACATGTATTTATTTATATTGATAATATAACTGAATTGAAAAACAAAACACACTCTCGATTTACAATAGAGTGAAAGGCACTCTACATATGACTAGAATAAATTAAAAAAAAAAAATCCATTTAAGAATTTTGTTTGACAAAAAATGTTATGGAAGTTAAAAATGTTAGTTTTAAGTTCTAAATAGTTTCAGAAGAAATTAAATGAGAGTATAAGCAAAATTTCAAAGTATAAGAAAATCAAATTGTTAGTAAAATTTTATTTTTATTGATATTAAATTTTATAATTATATTTGTGTAATATATTTACACATAAATTTATAATAACTTATTTCATAACTTATTTTAATATACATGTAATATTTTTTAATTTTCATATTGTCATATGTTCAAGAAGTAACCACCTAGAGAAAATATAAGAGGTACAAAAACTAAAATATTGTAATTTTCACATTATTTATTTATTTTTACAATATTCTCATTCACCCAAATAAATGTGGATTAGTACTTGGGGTTTGATTTCTATTCTTTCAGCCATCATCATTCAATTCTTTGTACTGCATCTGTAACAAATTTTATTGTGTAACTGTTTTATGAGTGGCTAGTGATTTTTAAAGATGAATTCATAGCAGAAAAGTTTAGAACAGTAATTTATAAAAATAAAAGTGAAAAAATTTTATCTGTTTACAATATATAAGAATAAATAA
>NC_029790.2:4374130-4381969 GCF_000816755.2 Arachis ipaensis | reverse complement strand
ATTTTATTGAAAAAAAAAAAAAGAAAAAAACAGTAAACAACAAAGAATTTCTGAGAAACAATAAATTTAACAGGACACACATCTGAGCATTTTCGCTTACATGTCGCCACCTGATTGGCGACACTTACGAAAGATTTGCACATAGTAGCAATAAATCAAAGATTTTGTGTCAACGGGGAGTCAAGAATCCATGATTTCGTGCCACGTGTCCAATCACGGAGACTCTGGAGAAATCAGTGGCACTAGATTCTTGCTCTCCTCCCCGAATTTAACTTGCATGTGAGGTGAATTTGGGTTGAATTTCCAGAAAATTTCACCCAACGAAAGAAAAAAGGTGTTAAATTATTTCAAGGGGAGCGTTTTGTCGCAACTCGTTCCGAGAATATAACAACCACGTCACCAAGTTTGAAACTACGTTTCTACCCCTAAACCTTATCGCAAAAGACGATCGCGTCCCTTGGTAGCTGACGAGGCGTGATGTGATTGGCCAATAAAAAAGGCGCTGGGTGCTGCAGAGCGAGAATAAATAATCAAACCCTAAAAACTCTCTCAGTGCGCTTCATCTTTCTTATTTATTCCGGTCTATTATTTTAAGCTGCTAAATTTTTATTGGGTAGGCGATTTTATCAAACTGAAAATAATAATTTAAAAAGACACTCACTAATTTTTTAAAAGACGCATCCAGTGCTCTTTTGTGTGTGTTTTATTTATTTTTATATTTTTTAATTTTTTAGGGTGAAAGAAAAAAGAAAAAAAAGAGAAAGCATAGGAAATGGAGAGAGAAAGAAAGAAAGAAGAAGAAGCTCTTCTCTCTATCCCTCTCTTTTCTCACGATTTTATCTTTCTGTCTTTTTTTCTCGCCAGATTTTCTCGGAATCCAAACACACTCTCTGAGCTTCGCTTCTTCTTCTCCCTTGAGATCTGAGGCGACTCTCTCTTTCTCTCTCTATATCCGTTCTCTCTTTCTCTCTCTAACCGAAACTGATTCCTTCTTTCGTCGTCTTCTTCAGTTGCTTCAGCAAAGTGGTATGATTTTTTTCTTTTCACGGTTTCTCACTAAATCATACTTGTTCTGCCAGTTAAGATCACTTACTTGTTCCGATTTTGAATCTATTATTCTGTTCTGTGTGTGCTTGGATCTTGTTCTTGTGTTGCGATGCAAAAAATGAGTGTGAACAAATTTCCTGGAAAGTTGGTCATTTCTGTGATCCTCTAAAGATCTTGGTGTTGTTGTGCACTTCTTGCTTTTTTTGGCTCAGTATTTGATTCTCTCTGCGGTTTTTTCTTCGGTTTTTTACTCTTTCGTACTTTCACAAGCAATTTTCTCTTTTGTTTGATTACAGTTATTTTTTTATTTTGTTTTGTGTTTTCTGTGTGTGCGGATGAAAGTGAAAAGGAAGCAGTGGATTAAGTAATTGTTTTAGATTAGTGTGCTCTTGTTTATGTTTAGTCTATTTAAGTAAATCTAGGTTTTTGACTGTGAAGCTTGTTAGGGTTCAGTTCACTGCAACACGGTGGATTTGCTATTTGTTTTTTTAGTCCCTATGTTCATGGATGATTTAATTTTTTTAATTTAGTTTAATTTATTCTATTTTTCCAATTTTTTTTTCTGGCAGGCTCTCTTTGCCAAAATAGAGAAATATTCTATGCTAGTTGGATTGATGGGTATTTGAAGATAAATAGAGAATCGGATTGCTGAGGAAGCGATCTTTTATCTATTTAGTCGGTTGTATGTTTCTTTGTTTGTGTAGTTTTTGTGCTATAAAGGAGTGATCTTTTTTGCTGAAATGAATGGAAGATAATTAAAAACTTCTCTTTTGAATGAATTTTACTTCTGAGAGTAGATGTTCTATTTGAAGCTCGTCTTACCTGCAGTGTCTCTTGTAAGCTTTATCCTTTGGGTAATGTATTTGAACTTTCAAGGGTGTCCACATAATTTGATGCTTTGTTGTGCTGCTTCTTTGTTATTATAATTCTAACTCTCTTGTCGTTGAAGGCCAGTATTAATGGGTTTGTTGTGTCTTTTTATTCAGCTGATTGAAGTCAACAACTTAGGCACACACCTTGAAGAAGAAACGACAAGATGAATCACTTGACTGTTGAGACTGAAGATTCTTTTGCTGGCTTGCTTGAGCTTGCAGCCAATAACGATGTGGATGGTTTCAAACGAATGATTGAGTGTGATCCTTCCTCTGTGGATGAGGTTGGGCTGTGGTATGGCCGTCGGAAGGGATCAAAGCAGATGGTCAATGAACAAAGAACACCTTTGATGGTTGCTGCTATCTATGGTAGCATCGATGTTATGAGAATGATTCTTTCACTCTCTGAAGCTGATATCAACCGGCCTAGTGGTGCTGACAAGAGCACTGCCCTTCATTGTGCAGCATCCGGTGGTTCCGAAAATGCTGTGGATGCTGTGAAGCTGCTTCTTGCGGCAGGTGCTGATCCAAATTCTGTGGATGCCAATGGGCATCGCCCCATAGATGTTATTGTTTCTCCTCCTAAGCTTGAGTCTGTCAAAAACAGTCTTGAAGAACTTCTTCAAACTGATGATTCTATTACTGGGTGTAATTTGAGGGTAATCACAACCACATTTAATTCATATTCTCCACCTTTGTCAACTTCACCGGAGAATGGATCCCCTTCTGCACCAGATTTCCAATTGAAGTTAAAGTCAAGTGATGTCCCTGCATCGTCTGTGTCTGAGAAGAAAGAATATCCGGTTGATCCATCCCTTCCGGACATTAAGAACAGTATTTATTCAACCGACGAGTTCCGAATGTATTCATTCAAGGTTCGACCTTGTTCCCGTGCTTATTCCCATGATTGGACTGAATGCCCTTTTGTGCATCCAGGAGAGAATGCTCGGAGAAGGGACCCAAGGAAGTACCATTATAGTTGTGTCCCTTGTCCTGATTTTCGAAAGGGTGCTTGCCGGCGGGGAGATATGTGTGAATATGCTCATGGAGTTTTTGAGTGCTGGCTTCATCCAGCACAATACAGGACTCGTCTTTGCAAGGATGGGACAAGTTGTTCCAGAAGAGTTTGCTTCTTTGCCCACACTGCTGAAGAGCTTCGGCCCTTATATGTTTCAACTGGTTCTGCGGTTCCCTCTCCTCGTTCAAGCACGTCTTCGGCCATGGACTTTGCTGCGGCCATGAGCATGTTGCCTGGCTCTCCTTCTTCGATGTCTGTCATGTCTCCTTCACCATTCACTCCGCCAATGTCACCTTCTGCAAATGGCATGTCGCACTCCTCTGTTGCATGGCCGCAGCCAAATGTTCCAGCCTTGCATCTTCCAGGAAGTAACCTTCAGTCTAGTCGGCTGAGATCTTCTCTCAATGCTAGAGATATCCCTATGGATGACTTTGACATGTTGTCTGATTATGATCAGCAGCAGCAGCTCATGAATGAGTTGTCTTGCCTCTCTCCACAGCCTATGAATTCTAATTCACTAAATCGCTCTGGTCGCATGAAGCCGCTGACTCCGTCAAACCTTGATGATCTTTTTTCTGCTGAGAGTTCTTCTCCTCGTTTTGCCGATCCAGCTCTGACATCAACTGTCTTTTCTCCAACTCACAAATCAGCCGTCTTCAATCAATTTCAGCAGCAGCAAAGCTTGTTGTCACCTATTAATACAAATTTCTCGTCTAAAAATGTTGATCATCATTTATTGCAGGCCTCTTTTGGGGTTCAGGCATCAGGAAGAATGTCTCCGCGAACTGTGGAACCAATTTCTCCAATGAGCTCTAGGCTTTCGATGCTAGCTCAACGCGAGAAGCAGCAACAGTTTCGGAGCCTTAGCTCCCGGGAACTTGGCTCCAACTCTGCTACTGCAGCAGCAGCTGCTTCCGTCAATTCTTGGTCAAAATGGGGATCCCCCAATGGTAAGGTGGATTGGGCAGTAGGTGCTGATGAATTAGGTGGTGGTGGTAAGCTGCGTAGATCTTCGTCATTTGAGCTCGGCAACAATGGGGAGGAGCCTGATTTGTCATGGGTGCAGTCACTCGTCAAGGAATCTCCAACTGAAATTAAAGAGAAGTTGGCCACTAATGTCTCCAGTGCTGCAGCTGCTGGATCCTTGAATGAAGGATCAAATATGGGAACACAAATGGAGTCTGTTGATCATGCCGTATTGGGAGCATGGCTCGAACAGATGCAGCTTGACCATCTTGTGGCACAGCAAAATTAATTGGTTTTGCTGTCCCTGAGGTAGTTAACAACAGAAAAAGGTTACAGTAAATAATATATAAGCTTTTTTGAAGTTTTGTTATTCCTGGAAGACTAAGGAAGCAGTAAGAAAAAGAATCTCCGAGGAAAATTCATTTTCAATTTTAGTGTTACCAAAGAAGTAACTTTTAGAAGGGTCAGAAAACCACTGGGTTTGCATTCAAACAATTAATCCCAGTGTAGGTTTTTTGCCTGCCAATCTTTTCGAATTTTAGGTTCACATTCCTGTCATTTTTTCCTTCTGAGGAGCAAATGTTCTATCAAAAAATCAAGCCCTATTCCTAAGTTTGATCTATATCTTTACTTTTTTACCATTTTATTTTGGGGGTAGAAAACGAGATTACAAATGGTCATTGGATTTAATTTCCTTGAATCTCCATTTTGATCCAGTTTTGGGGATGAGAACACAGGATGTTGGGTATGATATTTCTCATGTAATTTGCAATCAATAATTGTGGATTCTGGGTAAATTAGGAATATTTGAAGGTTGATCCTTTGGTCATGTAACATTCAATTAAAGTTTATTGCCATATTATTTTAATATCTTACTTTCTATTTTTTAATATGATCCCTCTATTACACTGGTATTATATGGGTTCTTGGTATTTTCACCAGACACCAGCCTTAAAACTCTGCTTATTGAATTGATACTGTAAATGTCCATAGTTTTTGACTGCTTGTTATTCTCATCTGAGAGATCATCAATGGTTTTTAATGAAATGAATAACTTATTTTATAATTTCTCTGATCAGAACTTGATATCAAAAACCTATATTTGGTAGTCATACTCGTACACTCATCCTCATACTGTCATACATAAGGAATATATGTTTTGCTCTTAAATTGTGACATTTTTCACCTAATGCAATGAAATGGTTACTTATGAAATAAGGTCTTGATGATAAGGCACTTCTTCCGTTGTTTACTTTGAGATCAACGAAGGTGCTATCTTTTTGGTTCCTATCTTATTAAAGAAAAAAAAGTTAAGTATTATAAAGATAAGTATTGAGTGGCACGATGCATAAATTTATATATTATGCATAATACAAAACGATGTATTTATCTTTCAAAAAAAAGAGAAAAGTTTGTAACAAATAAAAGATGGTTTTTAGCATCCAAGCCATTAAAAAATTTGTCACTAATTTTAAGATTTGGACAGCTAAACAAACAAGTGTATGTCATGATATGCTTTCTGAAGTTGGAAGTGAGTTGACCCCCCATAAGCAAATCGATATCAACAAAGTAAAGTTAGGTAAAATTCCACTGAATCAAACTAATCACAAAGGAAATAATAATTGTTATATATTTTAACCATAACACGCCCTTTTGGACAAATCTTATGTTTTTTGATACCCTTGATTTGTTCCTCCCACTTTTGTAGAAGTAAAAATAAATGCTTAACCCATGCACTCTAACTACAAACAAACAATCTATCTATCTATATGGTATCTATAACCGGCCATCACTCTCAAGGAATATTTTTATTCTCATCTAATCCTATATGGTATCTATAACTTGCTAGCTTTATCTTATTCACAATGCAAAATTCTCTCTGTTGATAGGAAGGCTCAAAATATTTTACATTTTTTTTTGTTTTGCTTTTTAGTTTTTTCCCTTTTTTTTCTTAGAGCATTATAAAATGGGTATGGTTTAGTGCTTTGCCCAATTTGGCAATTGATGACTCGTTTCTCAACAATATTTATATTCGATATCTTCATACCTTGTAAGACAAGGGAAAAACAATTTAAAAGAAAAAAGGGAATCATATCCTCCATATTCAACTGTTTGAAGTCCACACACGTGGTAGAGGTGGGAAAAATTTCAATCCGGTGGTTCTAGACTTTTGGTATTATCCTTTTCCTCGGTAAGAAAAGGAAAATCACTTGAACTATTATTATTTGTCCAAAACATAATTTAGCAGCTTTTTGTGGTGATATATTATTGTATTTTGGAAGGTAAACAATAAATAACCATTTTGACATAGAAATTCAATATTCGACAGAATAATCTACAAAAAGAAATAAGATATTTTATCCCCTTAAAGATTTTTTTAACAAAATTGATAATCAAGGCCATAAAAAAAGCATTGCTAATCAATTGCAATACATGCTGATGTTAGGGTGAGCACGGGTCGATTTAGTTCGGGTTTATGGGAAAATTAGAACCGAATTGATCAAAATGTAATTGGTTCGGTTTGGTTCGGATTTACATTTTTTTGTATATGTATCCGAATCAAATCAAACCGATTAAGAACGAATTGGTTCGGTTTGGGTAATTGGGTACCCGATGACTTTGAAATTCATAACAAAAAAACCAAATTTTTATCTTAAAAATTCAACAAGTACAATAAACATGTAACATTAATAGAAATAATCCAGACATGTTAAACACCAAATACATTAAAAACTAAACTCATTAAAATCCAAACATATTAATAATGAATAATCATTGTCTAATGGAAAAGCCATATATATTTTTTTATTTTTTTATTTAATTAATATATGATCGGGTTCACGGATTGGTTTGGATTCCGCACCCCCAAAACTGATACCCGAACCAATCACTAATAAAAGTTATCGGTTTAGTTCGGATTGGACCCGATTACCCGTTAGTTTCAGAACCAATTTAATTGACTTGATTGTTACCCGTGCTCACCCCTAGCTGATATTAGGAGAATTATAAAGAACAACCAAAGTATTGAAAATGAAATATGTTTATTGTATTCATTTTTTTTTCAAATAATATTAAAATCGACTCGTCTTTAAACGTTTTTTATTAAATAAGAAGTGTTGTATTTTTTATTAATTAAATAAATCTTAACTCTCTACTTATGATATTTTACATTAGTAATTTAGATTTAGAAGTTAGAGTTTAAGATTTAGAATTTAATATTTATTTTATTTTACTTTTTTTCTCCTTTATTTTTTAATTTCAATAGCAAATTAATTTTAGAAAACCACACACTCTATTTTTATTGAACCGCATTAGCATTCACTATTAAAAACAGACAATAAGAATAATAAAAAATAAAATAAAAACCAAAAACCCAACCTCCTTTAATATTTCACTAATAATTGAATAGATTTTGGTAGATTTGTTGGTGTAGATCGTGATACATAGCCATCAGAGGAAGAGAGAGATATTGATTGGAATGGAAGCATAGAAGGAGGGACCCCAAGTTCAACAAACATAGTATAACGATATGTCATTGGAAGAGAATTATACGCTTTGATAAACCCTAACATCCTAGTTTAGAACATTATGTTTCCAAAGATTTGCACCCCTAAGAAAGGACATTACCCCATTTTAAGTTAAGAATATCGTATTATTATCGACAATGTCAACTTCTGTCGTAGTCATTTAGACCTACATGCATTTAATAAGGTCATATTAATTAGTTGTGTGTGGACACTTCTATTTCTTCTAATACATGTGTGCTTGTTTCTCTTCGTCTAAGCAAGTTGCATCTTTTTTATATACAAAGCAAGTAGATAGTTTTCACCCAACTAAACAAAGAATTTAATTTTAATACATTAATAGTATAAAATATTTTACTTAATTGTGTAATTACATTCGTTTTTTTAAATTATTATTCTTCATTTAATGTCA
>NC_029790.2:4371619-4373125 GCF_000816755.2 Arachis ipaensis | reverse complement strand
AGACAATAAGAATAATAAAAAATAAAATAAAAACCAAAAACCCAACCTCCTTTAATATTTCACTAATAATTGAATAGATTTTGGTAGATTTGTTGGTGTAGATCGTGATACATAGCCATCAGAGGAAGAGAGAGATATTGATTGGAATGGAAGCATAGAAGGAGGGACCCCAAGTTCAACAAACATAGTATAACGATATGTCATTGGAAGAGAATTATACGCTTTGATAAACCCTAACATCCTAGTTTAGAACATTATGTTTCCAAAGATTTGCACCCCTAAGAAAGGACATTACCCCATTTTAAGTTAAGAATATCGTATTATTATCGACAATGTCAACTTCTGTCGTAGTCATTTAGACCTACATGCATTTAATAAGGTCATATTAATTAGTTGTGTGTGGACACTTCTATTTCTTCTAATACCTTGTTTCTTGTTTCTCTTCGTCTAAGCAAGTTGCATCTTTTTTATATACAAAGCAAGTAGATAGTTTTCACCCAACTAAACAAAGAATTAATACATTAATACATGTGTGCTTGTTTCTCTTCGTCTAAGCAAGTTGCATCTTTTTTATATACAAAGCAAGTAGATAGTTTTCACCCAAAGAATTTAAGAATTTAATTTTAATACATTAATAGTATAAAATATTTTACTTAATTGTGTAATTACATTCGTTAATAGATACACATATTAAATTACTTTACACTGATAATACATCAAAATTAAATTCGTAAATAAATTACCCACGGTAGCTTTTGGTATAGATGAAGTGCCAACTGTCTAATGAGGTTATTGTTGAGTTTCTAAGTTTAATCTCTTGTTAAAAAAGGAATTTTTATATTGTTTATTTTAGTCGTCATTATCTTGAGAATAAAAGGTTTTGTTGATACTGATTGGCTAGCGTTAAATCTTTAAATAGAATTTTGTATCACGATAAATTAGTCTTTGGTCTCTCAAATTAGGAGATACCGTGAAAAACCAAAATGTTGAAGACTTGTTTGAGTGAGTTTTTAAAAAAAGATCTTTTTCGATTTATCTTTTTTTAAAAAATCTTATAAAAAAGTAAAAGTAATTTTATGTTTGGATATCTCATGCAAAAAGATCTTTTTATTTATTAATTATGTTTGGGTATAACAATATAAAAGTACTTTTTTGTTTATTTATTATGTAAAAAACATCTTTTTTTTTTTTAAAAAAAAGATCTTTTAAAAAAAGATGTAAATTGTAACTTCTCAAAAAAGATATTTTTTTTTCTAGTGCTTTTACTTTTACTATTAAAAATTTGCCAAACACGCTAAAAAATAAAAAAGATCTTTTTCATTGAAAGATATATTTTTTTTATTAAAATAATAACACCCAAACAAACAAGTACATAGTTGATAAAAAAATTTAAAATATATTTGGTTTACGTTTTTTTATTTTTAAAATTTTGCGAAATAAAAAAAAATTGTTGTTTTTTATTATTTTTGCTTTATGTTTTTTTTATCATAAAATTCTGAAAACAAA
>NC_029790.2:4351744-4371483 GCF_000816755.2 Arachis ipaensis | reverse complement strand
AGATGTTAAGTTTTAGAAATACTAGATACAAAAAGATCATGATTTTTGTAAGATTATAGATTTGAAACTAATTTTTTTTTTAAGATTGAGATTGAGAGAGAAAAATTAATCACCAGCTAAATGTAATCTAACATTATATTCACAAAAAAAATTATTAAATGTTAAAAAGATGATACATAATGAAATAAAAGAGAAAGAGGCAAAGAATAGAATGACAAACAAGATATACCGCTCTTTTGTTTGAATGTTTAATGGCTTAATGGAGAGAAAAAAATAGAGTAAAAGACAAATAGGTCTCTGACCTTTTAAAATGTGGACATTTTTGTCTCTCAAGATTGGAAAATACATTTCGATCCCTCACGTTTAAAATGGCTGACAATTATAACCCTCCGTCTATTTTGGGCCAAAAACGGCAACGGAGCTAGCTGATATGGAGGGGTAGAGAATGACGTGTCCGTTATACTTGCTGAAGTGGATTGGGACAAATTATTAGTGGACAAATTCGTTCCTTAAGTACAAAACGACGCTGTAAGCATGAGTGAGCCCTATTTCATCAAAATGCAAGGTGGAAACCATGGCCGCTGCTGGTGCGATCGTCCATGACGAGTGAGGGGGTTCTTCATGTACAAGACTTGGACGGGGATCTTCATGCGCTGTTGCAGGAGGATGTGATCGAGATGGGGTTGCGCCGAAGTGCTTCTACGGCGTTTATGCCATTCTTTACAAGTCAAGAACAGCATCTAATCCCAATAGGATGTTTCTCGGGTGTCTATTCTTCAAGGTCAGTGATTATTTTGTTAGTAGTTGGATGAGACTGTTCTGTGTCTAATTATGGCATTATCTGAAAATTTGCTCCAGGTTAAAGAACGGTATTGCCGCTATTTTGTCTGACTTGATGAACACCTAAAAAAAATTAGGGCCATGGAGTCTGAAGCATTGAGTGCTGTGGATGATGTTGAAGGGGTAGACATTGAAGATCAAGTGATGCGAAGTCAGAAATTGAAAAAAAAAATTCAACTGGTGCGAAGTCAGGAATTGGAGAAAAAAATGGAAGAGTTGGAGAGAAAATTGTTATGTATGGAGAAGGAAAAAAAATGAGTATGTGGCATATTGCTTTGATTAGTGTAGTTATTTTTGTTGTTGCTATATGTTTCTTAAAGTGGTGAGAATGATTTGATGTACAATGTTGATGATGTAATGAAAATTGCCATTGTTGGCTATTTAATGAAAATTGCTATTGTTGAACAAGTAAAAAATACTGTGAATCACCTATTATATAAGGTAGTAATTCTGCATAGATTATGACCAAAATATAAACAACAATGTATCTGTCTTAATCCAAAACATAACAACATAAGTTTGCCACAAAATAACAAAACATCTGGTTGGAATGTAAATAAGTTTGCCAAATTACAATAAGCGGACAGTGTTGTTTAATTCATACTAAAGACTAGGACAAAAAATAGAAATTCATTCAGTAATGTTCAGTTCTTCTGATTGTTGGATCCAGGAGTTGGGATGAAATTCAAAATTCCTATGGTCTTACTACCAGCGATTTTCAAGGTCTCCTCTGATGGTGCCACATTGGTACTGGTGTTTTGAGTCTGGAGTGTATTTGGGGTGGAGTTGGTGGTAGATTTGAAGGTGGATTTGCAATTGTTTGGGGCCTTCTGATTGTCTGCTTGGGTATGAATTTAGAGGCAGCAGCTGGGGTTTTGAGTTACCCCATTCTTGGCAGCTGGGATGGAGGCCTGAATGGAGGTTGGACTGGAGCAGATGGTGTTGTTGCTGCAGCATTCTGGCTGATGACATCACTCTGCAAAAGTAACCGAAATATTCAATTGTTCAAATTCAGGAACAAGAATAAAGTGATTGGCATTATGAGTGTATTATTTAGGGGGCTTACTGGAGACTTTTCTTGCACAGCACTATTCTCAGCAAAACTTTCAGTATGTGTCTGATTTTGATCCTATGCAACATAGATCCAACAAGGAACCAACATGGACAAATTAGTCATTAAAAAAGTTATAATGACATCTTAACCACTAATAAAATTTAAAATGTACAGATTTATCCTAATGCATAGCAGGAATACTTACCTCTGGTTGAGGGGCTGATTGTGAAAGGGGAGGCAGTACCAAGGGTTGTGTATTTTCATCAGTCTTCTTAGCTTTTTTCTTTTTTGGTTTCCAGTTTGGGTTGCTTGGTGCTCCCTTACAGGTCTTATAGTTATGGCCTTTCTCCATGCCATAATCCTCTCTTTGGCCTCTTTCACTGCCCTGTAAACCATCTTCGGATGCAACACTAGATTAAAGTCTTCTCTAAAAAAGTCAATTGCCTCGTTGGTTGTCATATGAGGTTGACTTGCCATTATCTTCTCCACTTTCTTGCTGACCCAGTGTTGATCAGCAGCATTACTGCCCAGGTCTCTAGCACATGTATGCTCTGCCTTGTAAGTCTTTACCTGTTTTCTTGCACAGCACTATTCTCAGCAAAACTTTCAGTATGTGTCTGATTTTGATCCTATGCAACATAGATCCAACAAGGAACCAACATGGACAAATTAGTCATTAAAAAAGTTATAATGACATCTTAACCACTAATAAAATTTAAAATGTACAGATTTATCCTAATGCATAGCAGGAATACTTACCTCTGGTTGAGGGGCTGATTGTGAAAGGGGAGGCAGTACCAAGGGTTGTGTATTTTCATCAGTCTTCTTAGCTTTTTTCTTTTTTGGTTTCCAGTTTGGGTTGCTTGGTGCTCCCTTACAGGTCTTATAGTTATGGCCTGTCTCATTGCACTTGCTGCATGTAACTTGAAAGCTTCTCTTAAGCTTGTCACCCTGAATATGAGCCTCAGCAGGATCCTTGTTGCGGTTGTGGACCTTTGGCTTCCCAATAGGTCGCTTGATGGGTTGTGGAGCAGGCCTCAGCTGGTCAGTGGCTATCCAAAATTTTTCACTTGGAACTGATTTTATGCAATGTGCATATGTCTTGTGAATAGATTCCATACATAACCAGGGATGCACATAATCATCTACCTGGTCATGCTTTTTTCTAATTGCAGCAATAGCTTGAAAGCATGGCATGCCTGAATCAAAAACACATAACATATTGCCTAACATTATATAATATCAGACTTAAGGAAAATCATTCAAAATAAACTATTTACCGGTCAATTGCCAAACATTGCATGAACATGTGTGTTTGATCAAATCCACATCTACTTTGGTCTGCTTTCTGCTAACTTGAAATCTTTTTCGTTCGTTATCTCACACCCACTCAGCAATACCCACTCAGCAATCCACCTGCTACTGGATTTTATCCGCCTCTGCAATCTTTTCTTCTAGATGGGTGCAAGCTTTTCACTATGGTGCTCTAACAGCCTAATATGCTTGGTCATTCTCCGCATTAGGTAACACCTAATCTCTTCACACATAGTCAAAACTGGCTTCATTCTGTACTTAACCACTTTTGCATTAAAAACTTCATACATATTGTTAGTTAGGTTATCCACCTTGGGTCCATGACTGAAAAAAGCCTTAACCCAAGTGGCTGGTCAAATCTCATCAGATACTTCTATGCCGCCTTATTCACCCCCTTCAGCTTCTCCATGGTCTCTTTGAACTTTGGTTCAGTTGTGCACCTAGCACAGTCTTATACTATGTCTCTAATGTGCATATCTTTGAACCTATTTATGAAGTTCTTCCATATGTGCATGATACAGTTTCGATGATGTGCTCTCGGCATTACCTCCTTTAAAGCTGGTAGCAGACATTGCCATAACATAATATTGCAAACACATATATGCAGCAGTTTAAATTTCATAGACTAATATGCAGTAACTTCAGTCAAAATTTCATACACTAATATGCAGTAACTTCAATTACAAACACAATATGCAGCAGTCAAAATTTCATACACTAATATGCAATAACTTCAATTGCAAACACATATATGCAGTAGTCAAAAGTAATTTAATATCCTACATATATGCAAACACTTACAAGCAGTAGTTTAATATCCTACACTAATATGCAGTAATTTAACATGCTACACTAATATGCAGTAGTTTAAAAGTCTAACCTTTTGTTGGTCGGACATAAAGTTCCAACTAAATTGATGTGCATCACCCAGATCTTCCTGAAGCAGTGTGAGGAACCATTTCCATGATTCCTTCATCTCCGATCTTGCAACTCCATATGCCACTACATAGAATTGGTTATTCGCATCCTGTGCCACTGCTGACAGTAGTTGGCCTCCATGGTATGTCTTCAGAAACGCTCCATCTAGATGGATGAAAGGCCTACATCCAGTCTTAAAGCCTTGCTTACAACCCTCAAAGTAGATATATATTTTGTCAAAGACAGGCAGGAATTGAGGGATTGGTATCACATCAACTCTTGCAGTCGAGGCTGGATTACTCTTAATGATCTCCATGCCATAGTCCCTAAGCTTCCCATACTGTTCCTTTTCATTTCCCATAATCCTCTCTTTGACCTCTTTCACTATCCTGTAAACCATCTTCGGATGTAACACTAGATTAAACTCTTCTCTAAGAAAGTCAATTGCCTCATTAGTTGTCATATGAGGTTGACTTGCCATTCTCTTCTCCACTTTCTTGCTGACCCAGTGTTGATCAGTAGCATTACTGCCCAAATCTCTAGCACATGTATGCTCTGCCTTGTAAGTCTTTACCTGAAAATATAACATGTTTTATTATAGGATAGATGTGCTAGCCATGGACAGTCTTCACCCCTGCAGCCAACCCTCACCCTTTCCTTATCATTTTTTATCCACACGAGTTCCCTCCCTTCAGAAATGAACATATCTTTTACCATTTCTTGAACCCATCAATGGTTGCAAACTTGGTTCCAATCTTGAATCTACCCTCCCCAAACCCATACTCTTCATTAAAAACTGGAAACTCATGCTTCTCTCCCTATCCTCTGAAGACACTGGTGTGTGAAGATCCTCTGATTCATACTCATAAATCGGATCATCATCATCTGCAACTTCCTCACTCACATAGAGTCCAATTGGAGGCCTATCCCTGAGATGCACAGTAGGCACAGCTTCTTCAGCATGTACAGCAGGCCTACTTCTTTGTTGATTTGTATTAGGCACATTCCTTTTGGACTTCGCAGCAGGCCTGGTCTTTTTGGGCTTTTCTCTTGGCCCAGTTCCTTTGGGCTTGGTAGTGGACCTACTTCCTCTGGTCTTCACAGTAGGCCCATCACCTTTGGCAGCACTACCACTTGCATTGCTTAGTCCACCTCTATTTTTAACTCCACTTGACTCTGTCCCTATCCCTTCTTTCACACTGCTATTTTTCTTTGGCAAAACCTTGTCCTTTCCTTTCAGACTTCTTTTTTTTCTCTTCCTATCATCTTCCTCATCAACACTGGAATTATCCTCATCTGAAATAGTTTCCGAGTCAGTCGGAGGAGGTTTATGCATTTCATCCTCCTTACTTTCATGCTCATCATCCTCTATGGACGGTGATGATTGGAGCTTTCTCATGATGCTGTCCATATCAATAGGGTCATCAAACTCTTCCAGCCCTGCTTCTGCCGTAGCCCCTTCTTCCACTATCTGTGGCTCATCAACGGGATGGTCGAAGTATATGTAGAATTCATCCGTGATTGAATTCTTCAGCTTGTTCTGTCGAAGTTCATTGATGCCTGCATCTCCTCTCAGAATGTGCAGTCCAACCTTAAGATCGCTGCTAGTTGGATCAAACCAATACACTGCCCTATATGGTGCATATCCCAAACCCTTGAACAATGTCACCAAATCTCCAAAATTCACGAAGTCTAAGTCCATCTTCGGAAATTTTTCAACTTTTCCACCAATATACTCAAGAGTTCCACTGGGTTTTCTACCAAAATGGCCTCCGTGGTGAAAAACAGGTACCACATATATATTATCCATATGCATTATCCACAAGTACATAAATAAGAGATTAAACCCTAGATCAAGTGCCCAAAATTTCGAAATCAATTAACTTCACATAGCTTTTCCTCATTCTTTTACCCAAAAAGAAAAACATGCAGTCACCCCATATCCCAACCCTATGCATTCTCAGTTAAACAACATATATACTCTTCATTATCACCCTTACCTCTGTAGATGATGGCAGCTTCCTCTCCACGCGAAGCTTGCCGTAACCTTCAACAACAACCACGTCAACTGACCACACCACCCCTTTCAACTGTAGGAAGTCGTTCTTTTTTTGGAGGGAGAAGGGCGTTCGTGTTATGATAGAGTTTTCTGTAATATGTGGAGTCACTCTTGGGTGTTATGGGGATTGCGAAGCTTCAAATATGGGGGTGGTGGATACGGCGTCGTTTTGCACTTAAGGGACGAATTTGTCCACTAATAATTTGTCCCAATCCACTTCAGCAAGTGTAACGGACACGTCATTCTCTACCCATCCATGTAGCTGGCTTCGTTGCCCTTTTTGGCCCAAAATGGACGGAGGGGTATAATTATCAGCCATTTTAAAACGTGAGGGATCGAAATGTATTTTCCAATCTTGAGGGATGAAAATATCCGCATTTTAAAAGGTCAGAGACCTATTTGTCTTTTACTCAAAAAAATATGATATATGAGCTTTATTGTCTCACATAATATCCTCAACCCCCTAATTTAAAGAGTAAACAAAAAAAATAGACAAAAAGAATTTTAGTATTAACAAAAGTATGTACTTAAACTTTGTTTATTCCCGTCATTCATTTTTCATTCTGCCAAATACATCATAAGTCTCCAAGCCAATCATTCCAAAAAAATAATTATATACTATTTTATATACAGTTTTTTGAATTTTTAATAATAAAAATAACTAATAAAAATATAAAAAGTTGTATAAAATAACTATTATACATATATGAAAAATAATTATTAAATCAGTAATTTATATAAAATTCATACTAAAAGTTAAACATTATAAATATGATAAATAATTTAAAAGTTAACTTTTAATATGTATATAATATTTTTAATTTTAATATAAAAAATATAAAAAAAACTTATATCCAATTATTTTTATATAAAATTAATATTAAAAATTATTAAATAATTTAATAATATTAATTAAATTATCATGTCACAATTTTTAATTATAAAGTTCAAATAAAAATAACTTTACAAAATATATTTCTAGTTGTAAGTTAGTCCGGTAAGTGGTGGTTGTCGACTATAGATGCCAGATTGTTTAAAAAGGCGGGTTTATAGTTAAATCAGTCAAATTATTTAACATTTCTTAATTATTAATTTCACGTGAAGTAATTGAACTTAAATTTTTACTGCTTAGGTCATAGATTTTTTATTCCTCATTTTATGTGAGAGTATTATTAACCCACTTAAAAATATTTACTAATTAAACCCATCTTTTTATTTTTTAAAAAACTAATAATTAAAGCTTTGTCCCTCTAGTTTTTTTTACAGTTTTTTTCTTTTCTTTTAATCATGATTTTAGAAATGAAAAAGGTGTCTCTGCTAGGACTTTTTCTCTAATCTTCGTGTTCTTGTCACATCTTTGCAGCTACCACCATCGCTGTGCTGCCTGTACTTAGCACCACTACCACTCCTTCTACTACCGCCACACCACACTTTTCAGTCCCTCTGTGTTGTGCTTCGTCTCTACTCCTACGAACTACTCAGGTTTCATTTTATTTTATTTTGTTTTATTGTTTTTTCTATGGCAATTTTTGTGTATTTGGAGATTTTTCTACTGTCTTCGTACTGCAGTATTTATTTTAATTAAGGGTGAAAAAGAAAATGTATTGCCTTAATTGAGCATTACAATTGGCAACAAGTACAATAAATTTTTTTTTGCAAATTTGTGATTATTAATTGGTGTCTCGTTGTGTGAAGATTTCATATCTAACTTGACTTAAAAAACTTTTTTTGAAAAGAAAAAAAAAGACTTGTCCCTTTGATTTAACTAAACCAACACAATTTGAATAGAAAGTGCAATTTTCCCTCCTCTTTATTTTTGATTGAATCAGAACTTTGCATCATATCATATGTATAATTGTTTCTTAACAAAATTTCTAATCTCCTTGACTGTTGTCTAATAGAGTTGAATTTATAGTGTTATATATATAAGTTCAGATCTCAAGGTATATTTGAATAGAGGAACATATTTGATTAAAAATTCCCTTCATAATATCCTACTTGGTGATAGAGGTTTTAAAATGATGTCTCCAAAATTTAAACCGTTAGATAGAGATACATTCTTTAACTCCAATGATGGTAGTAATCTTTAAATGTTTATCATTAATTTTATGCAATCTTGCCATGGATTAGGATAACACTTCTGGGTTGTCTGTTATTCTGGATATGTGAAGACATTGGACAATCTTTATTTTTTATTTTTGACTCTTTCCTGCAATGCTTTATAGATAGATAATGTTATGTTTATGTTTTTGTTGAGGTTTATTAATATTTATTAAAAATAATTGCTGCATACACATTTGGTTGATTTTATCCTTTTTAGGCAGATTAGAACTCCTTTCTCAAGGCAAACTAATGCTTAGTCAGTGGCTATTAACTTATTATGACTAATGGCACATTTTAGAAGATAATATTTCACCCTTTTTATGGTTTGGATGCTTGTTTCAAAACGAATTCGATGTTATTTATCACTTATTTCTATAAATATTGATGTTAATGTTCTTCCTGGCTGCCAACCATCCTTATGTTACTTATCTTTTATTTCAATATCGATAACTTCCATTCTCATAACTTGATGTTTTAATTTTTGCATAATTATGTAGGTGAAAAGTTTTCAAACCATTCTCATAACTTGATGTTTTAATTTTTGCATAATTATGTAGGTGAAAAGTTTTCAAACAACAAATGAAAGACATGCTTCATCATAGTAATCAAAAGGGCATCGAATTGAAAAAGCCTGGTGCTTATCTTTATACGTTTTCCATGCCAGATTGCTTTGTGTAAACAGGAAGAAGCAAGAAGTAGAAATTGTAGCTCTAGAAAATATATGATATTTTGAGTGTAAATATATGGCCTTTAGGAACACGTTCAATAGTTCTAATTTATTTTTGTATCATTTAGTTCGATTTTCTTTTATCTTTTTAAATATTGTAGAGTTATTTTAAGTAAAGTTTATAAAAAGACCACGAATTAAGTGTTAATTGTTATTTTCATTTAAGCTTAACAAATGAAACTTAAGTGTACATTAAATAATTGTAACATACACAGACACGTTCCTGATTGCTGATTACATCATGAATCATTCTTAGATCCTTGCTGACTGCTGAGTTTAGCATGGTAAAATTTAATTGCGTGAAGGTTATATTGAAAGCTTATAATTTTGGTTCTTGATTTACCAGTTAGAGATAATTGATATTTGTATGAGTTGTCTAAATAACTACTTTCAATAATGGCATTCTGAGTTTTGATCTTATACATTGCATTGGATTTCATGGTAAAAGTTTGTGGAGTGGTAGTATGATAATATTTTCAGGTTGCACTATATAATACTTTTTTTAGGAAAAAAATCTTTTAAAGTGACAATGTTAGTAAAGTGGTAAAGTGATGCTTTAATCACTTTTGAATTTGTAATATTTATTATCTGTGAGTCCTACTATCTTAATTTAATGGTGATTAATGGTGTACTTTTTTCTCTAAAGTGACAATATAACTTTAGAGAATTTGAATCCTTTTTTTAGATATTTTTACTATTTTCTTTGAAAGTCAAATTACTGAATTATTTTTCATTAGTTTATACACTAATTTATCATTCTTCTACATGTTACAATTCTATATTACTAATTTTTTTTACTTTGTCAATTAATATAAGTTATTAGTGACCTATACATTATCGTAACTAATTATTGCTGAGTATGATAGATACAATATAACTTAATCTAAATAATGAGTAATAGCAAAGTTCAAACATATCCTAAATTTATAAGATATAATTGATCTATCTTAAGTTATATCATACAATTTAACTTAATACAAATAATCATATAAAGCTACAAAGTACAACATCAATCATAAAATAAAGTCACATAATTATCACACCAGGATATTACTCCAATTTTTGAGAACCAATTACACATTCCCCTACTACTTCAATGCCTAAAGCATTTCGACCACTTCCAATTTTAGGCAATCAACATAGTAAAAGTTATTCTATGCCAATCAGCTTCAAATTCATAAAGCAATTATGAATAAACTTATTTTTCAAGACTATTTTACTTGAAATACTCTAGATCTTTATATTTAGAATACAATTATATGTTGTTGGTTCAATAATAACTCTTGCTTCCATCTTGCACTTGTAAAGATGCAAAATTTCTTTTCTGCAAACAAAAGAACAAACAAAAGGGATAAGATGAATGCTAATGCAGTGAAGTAATATTTAGCTCATTCACTAGATAATAACAAAACTTATTTGAGAGTTTTATAAGATTTAGATAAAAGGTCCATGTCAAACCAACACAACTTCTCTTTTTTGCTCCTGACAATTAAATTATCACCTATAAACAGAGCGTACAGACAAGTAATTATGAAGAATAATTTCATTTTTATGAAAAACTAATTGATTATGCAACATCTGCATAACAAATAATCACACCTCCTAAATCCTCAAGAAATGTTATTGTTTGGGATAGAGTTAGGCGTTTAGTGTCTATCTAGTGTAAAGCATGTTAATGACTTTTCAGAGACTTTTCCTCTTAGACATTATGAGATTGGAAAGCTATCGTTCATTGATTTCTATGGTTTTTCTTTTTATTTTATATTTATAGCTTAGGGAGAATATCTTTTCCTCGACTCCTGTGTATTATTTTTTCTATAAACTAATGAAATTCTCTCTTTTGTTATCAATAAATAAACAATCATATCTCTAGGATGAACCGCAATAGTGAAGTTTCATGGAGCCCAACATCTAGCTTCTTGATGAGCTTTCTCTTCAATAAATCATACACACGAACACACTATTTTGTACAAATAAAGAAAATAGAACGAGATGGATGGAAAGTTGATCTGACAGCAAGTCCATGTAACTTGAATAAAAGTTTTTGTGTAAGCTTCTTCAACAAGTTGTGTATTAGAACTGCTCTTGATTCACGTAAAAAACAAGTCAAGGAATAAAAAAAGCAGTCAAACCTGATTTAAATATTCAATTCATAGTTACTTTTAATCCAATTAAGAATTTAAGATATGCTAATTATCTAACACTTTATTGAACAAGAACCAGCATAATACAGTTAGTTTTACATAAGATCCATCAATCAGATAATCACATAAAACACAGTCATAAATGCCAGCAAATAAAACACTAAATAGGTGGAACTACATGACTAATTATTACCAAGTCTAGTTGGTTCTATTCATGATCATTAGCTGAAAAGTTAGACAGACATGTAACAGAAAAATATAGAAACTAAGTATGACAAAATAAAAATCAAGTCATCATCATAACAAACTATTTTAACACATATTAAGCTAACAAGACTTGGTTTTCTCAAAGAGAATAACTCCACTGAGATACTGAAGAGCTCCAAGAGTGAAGAGGAGCTCCCTGAGAGCTCGCCTGTTAGTTTCAACTTTCTCAACATTGATGCTGGATAGACACTTGCCAATTATTCCAGTTGACTCATCATCAGCAAGAATACACTTACTGGGGTGCCAAATTATGCAGCATTGTTAAGAAAAAATTAAACATATGATATGATTTTGTTATATTTGATGCAAAGTTTTGATTCAATAAAAAACAAAAGGAAGGAAAAATTGCACTTCCTATTCAAATTGTGTTGATTTGGTTAAATTAAAGGGACAAGCCTTTTTTTTTTTCCAGAAAAAGTTTTGCAAGTCAAGTCAGATTTAAAATCTTCACACAATCAGACACCAATTAATAATCATAAGTTTGCAAAGAAAAATTTATTGTGCTTGTTGCCAATTGCAATGCTCAGTTAAGACAATGTATTTTCTTTTTTACCCTTAAAATAAACACTGCGATGCGAAGACAGCAGAAAAATCTCCAAATACACAAAAATTATCATAGAAAAAGCAATAAAATAAAATAAAGTAAAATAAAACCTGAGTAGTTCGCAGGAACAGAGACGAAGCACAACAACGCAGAGAGATCGGAAAGTGTGGTGTGGCGGCAATAGAAGGAGTAGTGGCGGTGCTGAGTGCAGGAAACAATAGCGATGGTGGTAGCTACAGAAGAGATGTGACAAGAACATGAACTTTAGTGAAAAAACTCTGGCAACGACATCTCTTTCATCTCTGAAATTATGATTAAAATGAAATTTGAGTAGTTTGTAGGGGTAGAGACGAAACATAACAATGCAGAGAGACCGGAAAGTGTGGTGTGGCGGACGTAAAAGGAGTAGTGACGGTATTAAGTACAGGCAGTGATAGCAACGGTAGTAGCTGCAGAGATGTAATAAAATACGAAGATTAAAGAAAAAACTCTAGTAGAAACATCTCTTTTATTCTGAAATTATGATTGAAAGGAAAGGAAAAAAGTATAAAAAACAAAACCAAAGAAAAAATTTTAATTATTAATTTTTTTAAAAATAAAAAATAAGATTCAGTTGGTAAATATTTTTAAGTGAATTAATGGCATAAAAGAGTAAGGAATCCATGGGAATGATCGAGAGTAATAGTATTCTTCAAGGAGAATTATTTGTCATTTGGAGAGGATATCTCTTAGCTTGGGATGTGGGTCAACGAGATATTATTTGTGAGACGGATTGTGTAGAAGCATTTAATCTTGTTACTCAAGATGGTTTTTGGTTTATTGATCCATTGGTGCTCAAAATAAGAGATATCATGCATTGGAATTGGCGTGTTGACTTTCGTTTGATTATGAGAGATGCAAATACGGCGGTGGCAGATACTATGGCAAAGATGGCAATGAAGTTACAACTTTCATATGTGGAGCTTCTTTCACCTTGAGAGGAGTTTAAGAGTAGTCTTAAACGGGACTGTTCCTCTATTTAAGCAGTTCTTTGTTTTGTTAGTTTTATTTTTCTTTGTTTAGTTTATTTCGATTAAAAAAAAAACAACATAAGTAGCATTTATTGGTGAGGGGCAAACCGTAATTTCGCTTTTAGGAAGTTCCAACTTTCTGAAGATTGAAGAAGAAGAAGAAGAATCCCCTTTCGAGTTTCGACGATGGAAGAAGAAGAGCAACCCGTGCTATGGCAATCGGAGTCCCAACACGAATCAATTGTTTCCGTAACCCTAGCACGATCCATCACCACCGTCCTCGATTCTCGCGCCAAGAACCTCAACCATGCTATCTCTGGTTTCTCCTCACACTCGCGCAACCCTCCTTCAATCTCCCCTCACTCACTGCACCACTCTCTTCACTTCATTCACAAGTACGCCGCCGACGCCGCACACCACCGTCACCGCTATTCACTCCACCAACTCCTCCTCCCCGTCATCCACCATGTATTGTTCCCCATTCACTCCCTCTGCCAATGTTTTCCTTTTCCCCCCAATTTACTAATTATTCATTTTGCTTATTAGTTGTATAAACTTCTGTTGTTACAAATTCTTAATCAGAATGCAAAACTAGATAACTATTCAAGTTTCAATTACCTGAAGTAACGAAAATTTGTTAGTATATTTATCAATCTGTTCATTTTGCTATTGGAGTGTCTTATAACGGTGTTTATAATGTTGTTTTTGTTGTTGGATTTCTTTAGTCATTGAAGTGGAAGGATTCCAGGCATGGTGGGCAGGCTATGATTTTGTTGAGCTGGCTCTTCCAGGATGAGCTTATCTTCGAGCCCATTGCGGAAGCACTTGCAGGCATTGTTGCCGTGAAGAAGGACGATCGGTACTTGTTGCTTGGTTGGTGTGTGCTCGTTCGTGGCCTCATTGAGTATGAGAATTCTGTTCACCAATCTATGTTGGGTGGTGAGTTTCATTTCAAGTTGTACATTGGTGGTCTTTGTTTACAAACTATTGGTCATATACTTGTGGGGTTGGAATGGTCCTTATTTTGAGGTTTTTGAGGATTAATTGAGTTGTATGTTGCAGGAATAAGGGGTAGGTATGGTGATCTAGTGAAGATACTCTCCACCTGCCTAAAGGATTTGGCAGGCATTGCGAGTAAAGGAAGGTATGTTTTATGTGACACATGGATCTCTGCTCTTCTGCACTTTATAGAGTTATTGTAAATTGAAGTTATTGTTATTTAGTGGTTGAATTTGTTCACATGAAAATGCATTGTATACATTAATCAATCGTCAGAGTCAGAGCAGAAAATAAGAGGAGTGTATATGGCTGTTGGTTAACTTTCCAGTTTCCACCTGGGCTATACAATTAATTTTACTTGCATCACAAATATGAGCATTTATCAAAATTTACCTTGTGCACGTTGCAACTTTAAGAAGGAAAAAAAACAAGTGCCGATAGTAATGCATGTTAGCCTCTGATAATTTCTTTGGCTGCTTGGTTGTGGAGTTATCTGTATTGTATTCTAGAAAATGTGGCATCATACTGTCGGGAAATAACATTCTGTTCCCTAGAAGCATTTTACTGATTATTGATGTGGTATATGTGTAATGATAATTTCAAGTGGGCAAAGTGGTCATCTTGTAAAATCTGCTGGTCATCTTGTAACATGGCATTGGTTTGTCCTTCCAATGTTGTCAACTTTTCATCTCTTCCCCTTGGGCCTTTTTTGGGTTTAGCATATTCCTCTTTTCATTAATTCTCTAAGTAGTTAATCCATAGTTGTTCGTTATCTGATAACTGGCTCATCAGCACTTTGCAGGATGGTTTTGAGTTGCCATCTCGCCTTGGAGTATCTGCTGGTGATTGTCTTTTAGCCGTCTCTGGAGCTTTAACAAAACTGGCCGAGGTTCAAGGTAAGAAGTCAAAATTAAATGCAAGGGGAAAAGATTGGGCAACTACTTCTGTGCATTCTCCATCTGTTGATGAGGTTAAACTGGATGCAAAATCGTTGTTAATGACAAAGACTGAAGGGGAATATACTCTGTGGCATCATTTAGATGTGCTTATCTGTTTGGTGCAAAAACTACTTGCTGTAAGTTACAGACGCTTAATTCTTATATGAATTGTTAATATTTCAGAACATGTGCAATATATTAACGTTGAGCAATTAAGATATTCAATTTGGAATTTTATTTGAATAAGTTAACATTAGAAACTGATATAATTATTTAACTATGCTATTCATGGACAAAACTTTTGGGAAACCGGGGTGAAAATATTTTCTATCGTAATTTTGGGAACAAAGACCTGTTCTGATTCTGTGTTTCTGATTATTGATAAGTCCTTCAATTGTGCACTCTCATCGTATTGTATGTTAAATAAATATAATGAAGAAACAGCAGTTATTGAGCTATCTTCCATGTTACATTGCCACGAAATATTGCTTTCGGGTTATTCAATTCTCCCAAGATTATTATATTATTGGTCTTGAAATGGAAACTGAAATGATTGCATAGATGCGAGCAAATGCTTCAACTGTTTCTTATCAAAATTAACAAAAAACATTTATATTTTATAAGTTAGCATATATTGCACAGTCCAGCAGTAACTTTTAGCTTTATGCTACTGAACTCATTTAGTTGTTTGATCTTTAATCATTCATTTCAGTGGAGCAAAAGAAGCCGTTTTTTACATGCCAAAGGTTTGGAGCAAGTTGTTAAATGGCTGAAAGAGATAAAAGACCACTATGGTTCTTTTCAAGACGAGGCAGGTTCTGGATCACAATGCATTTTTCTATATTTACTTTATATTATTCACTCACACAGTAATATATAACTTTTTTTTTCTATGCTTTTGGTAAAAAAAAAAAATTTACCCTTTGTATTCAATGTTGATGCTGAATACAGACTCCGATGCTCTCAAGACTGGGGATTTAGTACTCTCTTCTTGCTGGAAGCATTACAGCATGTTATTGCACTTGGAAGATCATAAGTTTTCAAAGCATTACAAGGAACTGCTGGACCAGTACCTGTCTGGAATTCAGGTTATATTCAGTAGAGATTATTTTTCTTGATTCTTACAAAATAATTTGAGCAATAATCTTTGTAAAATTTATGTCAAATAGTAAGATGATGATGTTTGATGTTTTGCCAAGGGAGATAAAGTAATTCTGAACTCCTAACTATATAACTAATTTATCTTGTTCAAAGAGAATATATGTTTTACTTCACATCACATTATCAAAATGTTTAAGCTTTGTTGAGTAGTGAGCATATAGATAACGTGCCTTTGGTATGTGATTTATTTTCCAAAGCTTCAGGGCTAAAATATATTTTTCCATGATTGACTAGATCAAGATGATGGGTGAATATTTTATTGTATGTTAGCTGATGTTCTTGAAGGTTTTTTGATTCTCAGTTGTTGTGCACCTCTACACTTCAATTAGGACAATGAAACTCCAACTTATCTTATGGTTTATTAAGACTTACATAAACATATCTTGGATACCTTTGGAACTTAGGTGACATGACAACTTGAGTGTTTACTGTTTACTGTAGTGCTGTATGATTGTGTATGATAGAAGGCTGACATTCTTGAAAATTACAGTACTATATGGACAACCATGCTGATGTTAAGGATGGTGGGCTGGAGACCAGAAAATTCTTTTTGAATTGTTTATGCCTCCTGCTGGGACGTCTAGACAGCAAGAGATTTGAAAGCACAGTGATGGAATTTGGGATGAATATTTCTCGCATTCTGGTGCCCCAGGCAAGCTCTCTTTCCCAAGTCTAGTTGAAATTTATTTTTTTTTTCCCGTTCATGACGTAATTCATTTGTTACATTCCCCTCTTCTTTTTGTAGCTTACTTGCACTGATGAAGATGTGATAGTTGGAGTTGTTTCAATATTCAAGGCTATCATTTTGAATCCAAATCACTTACAGGAAGCTGCAGAGAGTGGGCAGGCTAATATTGTGATGCCTTTTTTGCTCCACCTTCTTGACGAGCGTGATGGTACAGCCAGAGCTGTTGTGATGCTGATAGCAGAGTACTGCTCAATGTGAGTCAGTTTATTCCTTCTCATACGATACTTAGCTACATCACTTGAATATTTCATTTTAATTTATGAATGATGATCCACCAGGAGCAAAGATAATAAGTGCCTTACAGAAGTTCTAAAGCGTCTTGGTTCTGGGAACATTTCACAGAGAAGAAATGCCCTGGATGTTATATCAGAAGTCATTCATATATCATCAGAGACACAAAAATCATTTCCTTATTTGTCTTGGTATGGTTGCTCATATGGTTGTACTATTACTCTTAGTTTTTTTGTATATTTATTTGTTGATATTACTACTTCAGGCAAGACATAGCCCACAAATTGCTAGAACGGCTTGGGGATGCAGAAGTTTTTATTAGAGAACAGGCATCTAAATTACTCCCAGTGATAGGTTAGCACTGTAATTTATAGTTTTCAATGTATATATTTGTGTTTTAGATGTCAATTGAAAACTATTATTGGGTCTTTTTTTAGTGGCTAATACTTTTAGGATGATTGTTTCTTAAGTTATTCTTGGTTGGAGGGTAAAAGTGGGGTAGATTTTGAGAATTATTTTATTATAACTTTATGGTGGTACTAATCCATTGCTGAATATGTATTCATGCAGACCCTTCATTGTACTTTGCTGCATTGGTTGACCTTTTTTATTCCCAAAATGAGAATGAATCATCTGCTCGTGAGGCTATCATTGGTGTCCTCAAACATCACAACCGGAAAGTAGAAATGATATTCTTGCTGCTTGACCATCTTAGGTATATTTTCTTCTCTAGCATTCTGCATCCCATGGGCCTCCCGAAGTTGCAGATTATTAGAAGCTTAGAAATCAGAGAGATATTTGTGATCTGAATTCTGAATCTGAATCATGATTAAAGAGTGAGTGTTTATAAGGAGAGTTGGGTGGTCTGCTCAGCAGGCTACAGAGGGATAACATTTAGGGCTAGACAGTATAAGTAGTTCCTGTGACAGATGGTATCTAACTGCAGCCTAATTGGCGCAGTGAGGAGAGATCCTTTACTCATGGTTTCTGTTCTTAATTTTTGTTCTTGATTATGTCTTTGCTTCACTAAAAGTTTGCCTTATCCTTTCAGCAAAGTCAACCAAACCCCTGATCATCAAGAGTACACTGGAGATAAAGGTAGTAAAATTTTTCCTCCAACACTTTTGACAATACAATTTGCCATTCTATGGATGAACTTTTTTCTTGGCTTCGTTGAACTAACGTTTTGGTCCTTCATAGACTCATTTATATCAATTTGGTCCTTCGAATATTTTATATCGAATTAAGCTTTTAAAGATTTGAAATTATATATCAACATGGTCTGTTGTCAAGTTATGTATGATATAACAAGGACAACTTTTTTATGCCATTTTCAATCATTGGAGGGTTCATTTGTTGTCAAAAAATTTGAATGGGTTTTTGCGTCATGTATGTCACAACCTGTTTAAGTTTCTATTATTGTTGGGGATTTTTTTGTTTTGGGGGATTGGGGGTAAATTCTTTTTGTTGCTGGTTGATCCCAACCTGAGTATATATCATTTTGATGTGTTTCAATAATTTCTTTATTTTTTCCTCTTGTTTAGAAGTTTTTGTTATGATTTTGATAGAGTTACAGTCTGAGTTTATATTCTTCTTGTCACTGCATTCATTTTGTTCACATGTCCCATTCATTGATTTCAGGATCAAAGTTGGACACTGACCGAGTACTCAAACTGGTTCCAGAGTGGTCTAAAAGTGTAAGTTTCTATAATTTGATAAATATACCACCATATACAGGCCACTAGAATTACTAAAAGTTTTCTGGTCTGATAGTTCCAATGTATAACAGGTTCAAGACTGGAGCTTCTTAATTGGACCACTGGTTGGCAAGATGTTTGAAAATCCATCAAATGCAACCATTGTGAAACTCTTGAGTTATATAAGTGAAGACCTGGCAAATGTTGCTGATCTAGTCTTGCATCATGTTATGTTGCATGTTAGAAAACAGAAGGAGTGAGTATATCTATATCTATAACATCTATCTTTCTATCTAGGCAAAGTATTTATGCATGATATTCTTCCTTACTCTAAAGAACTTTCTTATGTACCATATTTTTCCTGTTTGGATAACCTTCTACTTGTTGATAACTACTCATTTATGTGGTTGTTTCTCCCATGCATGACATGTAATACATACTTATAAGAGCATAATATCTGCACTATTGCTTATATGATTGGAATTTTTGCGTGTGCTTCAATTTTTATATGCTGGTAGTGCAATGGTTCATGAGAGGTTAAATGATTAATGCTGATCAAATTTTATTTTTCAAGTGGCTACTCTTCTGAATTCAAATAGGATATTAATCTCAATGCATTTTAGACGTAAACATTTAATTTTCATGTGTTATCATCATGTGGAACATACCTATGCTATTGTCTCTGTTGGACTTAGTCGGGTGGTGGTAGTTTTCTTGCCTTGAAAATTTTTCATTTCTATAACAGGATTGATGAAAGTTTCTTATCAAGATGGGAGTGTAGAACATATTCCAATGAGGAGTTTGAGGAAATGCAACGATCTCTGTTTGAGCATTTGTGCCCACTGCTCATAATTAAGATGCTTCCTATTAAGACTTTCAATGACCTCAATTCATCAATTATGTATGGACAACTCGATCACAATATAAAGCAAGGTAGATGTTTGTGCTGTCTTAAAATTTCTCCGAAATTTGGGCTACGTTGGAA
>NC_029790.2:4345194-4351603 GCF_000816755.2 Arachis ipaensis | reverse complement strand
GACAAAAAAGGGAAAAAGACATAATGTCATCCATTCTGAAATCTGAACATAGATTCAATTGATTACACTATCAATCAAAGTGTAGAGGATTTCTTTTGTTTATATGTCATAGTTTTCTTGCTAAATCATTACAACATGTATATCTTTATTTTGTTGTTTGGCAGATTCAGGCTGCATGGCCGCTGAGGCTGGTTATGACTGTGTTGCTGCGCTCCTTCTAAACAGGTCAGTCTTTGTGCAATGAGCATATTATTGTCTCCCTTGGCTAATAATACAGGTGCCTGATGTAAATTTCATGCTATTCATTTGCTTCAGGGCATTTGGTGATTTTGAATTTGAAGATGTGCGGAAACTTTCGGCGGAGCTTAGTGGGCGCATTCATCCACAAGTAAGGAAAAATGACATTGCTAATTATGGATTCAAATTCTGGGAAGATATCATCATCATCATCAAGCATAGGATCTAATATCATATCTGAATTGACATTAGACTTAGGTTTAAAACAACCCAAAAATGATTGCCCAGAATGACTGGTCATATGCCTAGTTGTATAAGGATTGGCAAACTGTTTTAAAATGTATTTTTGCAATATACTTAGCTGATGTGAGACTTAATAATGTATAAATGCCCGTATTACACCTTATAACAGATTTCATACATGTCATCATTTTAAACCATATAATCTTATCGAGGCAGTTTTTGGGACTACTTTAACCTTTCTTTGTCATCTGATTCTGTAGGTTTTATACCCAGTTCTTTGCTCCAAACTAGAGGATGCTGTTGAAAATAAGAATGTAACAAAGATAAAGGCCTGCTTATTTTCAATATGCACATCTCTTGTGGTAATTATTTATTTTATTCAGTTAATGATTTGATTTTCTGCTTAAATAATCATTTTCAGTTTCTGGCATTATTTGTGTTCCAAATTAGATTGAACTGATGTGACTTCTTTGGATTTATAGGTCAGAGGCTTGGAGTCTCTTTCTCATCCTTCAATAGTTGCAATTAGAAGGATGGTTGAAAAGGTGCTGTTATGGCCTTGTCTAAATACTGATTCAGGTCTGAAACTATCTCACTTCATGTTTTTCTTTCAGCTTTATATTTATTGAAACTAATTTCTATTACATAACTCTTTTTCCCAGTTTCAAAAGCACAACATGGATGCATTGATTGTCTTGCACTGATGATATGTGCTGAAGTACAGGCTAAGAGATCAACCAGAGACTCTATGCCAAACAGAATTAGGGTTGGCAAAAAAGGTAGCGTTAATGTGTATGTTATCCCAAATATAAGCATAGAACTGTTACTGGGAAGTTGAATTTGGCTTCATCTATAATGTGTCGAGTCTTTTGCTGCAGGGAGTTCTGTTATAACCTATGTTATGAATCAATTCCTCGATGAAAATATGGAAGCTGCTTCAACTCCTGAGTTAGGATGTGGAAACCCCGGGTTTATAGCTCCCGTTCCTCTGTCCTTTCGTCTGTGCATGGGCAATGTTCTTATCAGTGCTTGCCAGAAGATATCAGAACATTGCAAGGAGTATTTTGCGGCACAAGTTCTGCCTTCCGTCCTTCATTCTCTTGAGGTACCACTAATTTTTTGGTCTTAAATCTTTTTCATTAGTCTTGGTGAGTTACGAAACTAGTGTTCTCTCTGCAGTTTGAAACAAAGTCAGAGATTAGAGCAGCATGCATTCAGGTCCTATTTTCTTCTGTCTATCATCTAAGATCTGCAGTTCTTCCTTATGCGTCTGACCTCCTCAAAGTCTCACTACAATCCCTGAGAAGGGAATCAGAGAAGGTATCTTCAGTTGCTCTTATAGTCTAATACTATATATATGATTATTGTGAATGTTTAAATATGAGGTGTTGCCGTATATATGCAAGATTTTTCTATCTTTTATCTGAGTGTGTTTATGTGTGATTCTGTTTAGAGCCTATCCAATTAAGGATGGCTTTGTGAAGACTCAAAACAAAAATATAGGTGTTCCATGTTTTTCTGGTGTACGTAGCTATTTATTTGTCTGAAGTGTGTGTAAGAAGTTAATATAATCATCACAATGTTGGTGTAATGTTAATGTTCAACAGGAAAGGGTGGCAGGTGCAAAGCTATTAGCGTCTCTTATGGCCAGCGAAGATTTGATTTTGGAAAGCATTTCAAGTGGACTATTAGAAGCAAGATTTGTTCTCTCGTCAATTTCTTCATCAGATCCTTCACCTCAGTTACAACAGTTGTGCCGCCAGTTGCTATCATTCATTATTTCTCCATGAGTTGTGACGGTGTTCAATGTAACATAAGTTCATTTTTGTATGTGAATATGAAAACTTTTGAATCAGGTTTCATAGGCTTACTTTAATAGTTATCAGGAGTAGATATAACCATGATTCCCTTGTAAAAATATATGTAGAATAGTTGTCGAGGGTTAATGTAAAAATTCAGGAATTTACACATCCTATGATGCATCATATTCTATTGTTCTGGATAATTTTAATCTTATGTTCATTAATGACAAATTTAGCTTGGAAATTATTTTTGGGAACTTGTTATCCAATAGATTAGCCGTGCTAGTCTATGATGACAAGAGAACAAATATTTATCTTTTGAAAGATTAATATGCTTTCTTCTTTTCTTTTCTTTTTTCCTCTCAAAAGAATCTTTTAAAAAGAAAACAATTTTATGTTTGAAAATTATATTTGGCATGAATTTTTCTTCCTTTTCCAAATTACATCTCCTTTAGCTTTTCCTCTTTTTCTTTTTTCTGGGACAATACTTTCTATAACTTTTATAATAATAAATCCTAATACAAAAGAGTAGACAAAAGGACTTTTATACAACCTAACATTCATTTTCGAAGACCACAATATTTCAAGAAAAATAAATTTGTTAAACCAAGTCTAAGATGATCAATTTATTTTATTGTATGACCAAGGAGTTAAAGTGAGAGAGATAGAGTATTGATATTTTCAAAAAAATGGATACACAAAATTAAGAAAAATAATAAATAAAGCTTGAATAATTTTTTTATAAGGTGTAACCCTCACTTAGAATGAAACCAAACCAAATCCAATAATTTAATATATAATATGAACACAGGTATCAAATTAAAGTAGTTTTCCCCCATCCATCCCCCGTAATATAGAGTCTTAGTCTTCTGATCAGCACAAGAAAAGGAAGAGAAGAGTGAGAAGCATGCTTCAGCTTGTGTTTGCTGTGGCATTCTCAGCTGTGCCCTTAACCTTGTATATTCCACCAATAAGGAGCTTCAACCTCTTTGTCAACACAATTCAACACTTTCTCAGAGATTGCACCCTTTTCTCTCTTCATCTTTATCCACGCATCACTCTTGCTCTCTCTCGCATCTTCACCAACATCTTCCATCTTACCTGGTAGATCATACTCATTCATCCATCTTCTCTATTTTTTATGTATATTTTTCTTGTAACTTTTAACTTCTCTGGGCTATGTTGTAATAATTCTGGAAAAATATACTTGTTTTTTTGGACCTTTTGAGATGGGATGAAACTTTTTTAAATAAGAAAGTGGATTAAAATTTTATTGGATTATTTTGCAAGCACCATTCCAATTGTAAATAGTGGATGAATGTTAGTTGATTGATCCTCGATCCCTCTTTCAACAGAGTGGGCACATATCTTAGGAATACCTTTAAATTTGATTATTCATTTGTCATCTCTACTTTGCAAATGAATGAAGAAGATTTAATTACATTAGAGTACTCATAACTAAGAACTCAAACACACACACGTGTTTATTCCTTTCTGTCAGATTAGAAGTACACGCTTCGGTTTCGGCGTCCTGATTCCGCTTATTGCAGCGTTGTGATGGAAGAAAAATGGTACCAGAAATATCTAAATCAAAGTCAACCTTATCAAATAATAAATAGGAGAAAACTAGCGTGATCTACTTTATTATTGTTGATTTCATTTTCTAAAATAGCGTTACTCAACTAAATAAATAAATACGTCTATGACTATTGGATTGCACACTTGTGGACGTGGCAGCATGTCCTCTTTACCAAGTATTAAAACAAAAAAGAAATGGCTAAGAAAGTAACCAAATGAATGGGACTTTTTTATTTATATAAATATAAAAAATATTTTAATATTTTTTTTTTTTTTTACCAAAGATATGAGACTCGAACCCGCAACCTCTTAATTGAGTATAGGGAGACTATGCCATTTGAGCTATTACTCATTGACTAAAAATTGGAAAGATAGGAGACTCGAACCTCTTAATTGAGTATGGGGAGTCTATGCCATTTGAGTTATTACTCATTTCTACCCATTTGAGCTATTACTCATTGGCAAAAATATTTTAATGTTTTAAATACGCACAATACAAAAATGTTATCACGTCAATTTATATAAAATTTCTACAAAATAAATTTTGTCATCATTTTAGATATAATATCTATAAAATAGAGTCAGACATGTTAAAGATATTTTTGATGCGTCATTCGTAAAATAGAAGAACATCATTTTTACTTTATCGTTCATAAAATAAAAGAGTATCATTTCTATTTTATTACCCACAAAATAAGTGAAGCACGAGAGAACAGAGCAAGAACATGAAGAAGGGATGAGTAGAAATAAAAAGAAAATATAAAGAAAAAAAATAGAGTAGAATTTTTTTTTTATAAAAAACATGTATAATGTAAATTTTAGCTTAAAAAAAAAAGATGCATCTTAAAAAGAAGGCCGGAAAAACAAAATGAGCGTTAAAGGATGAAGAAGAAAAAGGAAAAAGAAAGTAGAACAACACATAATATATTGTGTTGTCATATGTTAAATTATAATGGAGAATTCTTAGATGATAATCAACTATTAACTTTTTCACCTAAATTAAATTGGACATGATCCAATATATTTTTTTAGAACACTATAGCAATGAATAATAATGCATATTTAATGAAGTTCAACTTTTAATTTATAATTTAAAATATTCGATCTTGACTTGTTATTCAAAATACGAATTTAAAGTTTTATTGATATATTTTTGTTATTAGTATTTTTTAAATTTTCTGTAACTAATTAAATACTTTATTTAATTGTGCCCTATAATGCACATCATTCAGGACACGATACGATACAAAATACGCCGACACACGATATACTATTTTCAAACTCATTTTAAGCATACATGTTAAGAATAAGATTGGACACGCTGACACGTGATGATATTTTAGTGTGTCCAAATATAATCCGAAAAAAATTTTATTTTTTATTAAAACACAATTAGAAACAAAATTTCATATATAAAATGTATCCGATATGCGGACACGACAAATCAGACAAGTGCACGTATTNCAACTCATATAAAATTTTTGTAAAATAGATTTTGTCACCATTCAAATACAGCATTTACGAAATAAAATCAAACATATTAGAGTCATTTTTAAGGGTAAAAAACCTATATGTGCCAAGGGGGTTTAAAATTATCCAAATCAGCCAAACAAAATTTTGATACATCAATTCACCAAAAAACAAATATATGTAATTCGAATCAATACAATTCGAATTAGTTTTCAACGTAATTCGAATTGATATAACTCCAATTACTCAGAAAAAATTGGCAACACATAATTCGAATCAATATGTAACGAATTATTCCTAACCATTGCGTACAAGTAATTCGAATCAACTTGGAACTAATTATAAAAGCATAATTCGAATTGTCTCAATTCGAATTAGTAGGAACACGTGAGTAGGAAGAAGTTCGAATCAAATTGATTCGAATTACTCACATTTCGAATCAAATGGCTAATTACACATTGTACAATAAGATAATAAAAAATACTATATAATATAAAAAAATATATACTAAAAGAAGTATAAAACAAGATTATAGTAAATTAATTTTAGTATAAAATTATTAAATATAAATTAATTTTAACTCCTATTAGTACATTGAATTAAAAATAACATATAAAAATGTACTTGTATTTATTAAATTTTAATAACATATAAAAATTTAATGACTTTTTAAATATTTTTTTATAATAGGAGTACATTTTTATATACTTTAAATACTTTGTATAAAAATGTATATTTATCATACAAAAATAAAGTGTTGTGCCAATATAATAACATTATAACATTTTAAATCAATTTTTTTCTAGGATTTTAGATTAAAAACAGCACATGAAAAAATATTATTAATATTTTAAAGTTAACTTAATTAAAAAAGATAGAACTGTATTTTTTAAGATTTTATGTACATAATTAGGCTCATTTTTTTAATATTGATCAAAGATGTGTGTTACACTATGTTATTTGGTTTTAGGTAAATTTTATTCTACTATTTTTTTTTTACTTTTCAAAAGACACAAATCTAAAAAAATTTATAAATTAATTTAAAAAAAAATATCATTGACGTTTTATAAAATTTAACG
>NC_029790.2:4298549-4345186 GCF_000816755.2 Arachis ipaensis | reverse complement strand
TATCATTGACGTGCAGACGCCGGAAATTTTTGTGCAGACGCCGGATTCATGTGGCTTAGCGATAGATTTCGGCCAGAAATTTGTGTGCAGATGCCGGATGGCCACCTAACATGGTATGTGTTGACCGAAACGACCAACATTCAAAGTGTCCGCCACGTCGTATGTCAGCTGAGGACGATGCCCAAGATAGGAGTATCAACTTATCTCGTAGATCACAGTAATAATCACATTCTTGTAGATGAAAGCCTTAGGTTATGGCCAAAAATGGCGTAGTAGAGCAGAGAATGGTGTGTCTCCATCTCCCGGGCCGCGTCCCCGAAAGATGTAGGTTGGGATGTCGTGAGGACTATCGGAACGATTGGGGAATAGGTATGCTTTGCAATTTACTTTTAAATGAACTACTAGCAAGATATCCGCGCATCACACATACGCAGGTTAGAATGACGTGAATATAAAGAATTGTTGGTTATTTTATCTGGTGTAAAAAAGAAATGACCATCTTTATTATTTTTAAAGTATTTGTAAAATTTAAAATAAATTGTAATCATTTTAATTAAAAAAAAAAAGACATGAAGAATATTAGACTATTTTAATGTTGTTTGTAGATGCAGTGATAATATGAATAATACCATTGTGATTTCAATTCACTCTAGTATTAGGATTTTTTTTATACTTAAGTAGGAAAAAGTAATGCAAATTTGATTTCTAGTAAGAATATAATTTTCATTATGTAATTTAAATCAAATCATACAAAAAGTGGTCTAATTTTCAATTGTATTATCATGAGTTATGATATTACCAAAATTATCCTCACTAAAGAGTTAGTGATAATAGTTAAAGGACAAAATAATTATTTTAAACACACTCTACATGTTCTATTTCAATTATATTCTTTTGGTTCCTAATCAAAGAATTCACTCCGTAATTAATTCTATTCCAAATTAGAAGTCTTCATCATGAGTCATGAATCATGATTGTCTTTGTGAATTACAGAATATTAATTTTCAGTGTTGTTTTGAGAAATAGATGTCTCTTTATCCTTCTGCAATCATTTTCAGTGAAAGTTTACAAGCATTAACATTTAAACTCTTTTATGTGATTGCAAGTGGTATTAACTGGTTCCTATTTGATTTTACTGATTTGGCCACCTTGATAACATTGAAACAGATGCTGCTAATTTTGACCTCCCACTCTATCTAATTTCGTTGTCATATTCTGATGTCTTTTTTTTTTTTCAACTCAATACTAAACAAATTCCTTATCATTGATATATACATTTATATAAGGGTCACTCTATGGTATAGATGTTAATTGATACAAATTTATAGAGATTATCTTTTGTTTGACACGTGTTATAGCTGGGTGCAAAGTTTGAAGAATGAGATGAGTGGAATTATGGCTTGGTTGTGGCTTAATTTGTTCTTAGTCTCTTACAAGGAATAATAAAAATTGGCATAGTTGGGTTTCCTTTTATAAGATCGGAGTATTTTGGACTTTATTAGAGAGTACGCGGATCTTAATCTTTTTAATTCATTTATTTTGCATTATAATTTATAAGCTGAGTAAATGTAAGGTCCAAAAAAAAGATTTGTATCATATGCTGAAGAAATTTGACTCAAAACAAAAAAAAAAGGTAAAAAAATAGTACGTTTAAAATCACAATATACTAGGCAAACACCTACCATTACATAAAACCCGACAAGTTGAACGTATTTATACGTAAATGTATAATTGAATAGCAAACATCATGTATTTTGAGTTGTGTAACCTGGATAAATCAAGTTTAATTTCCGATAATATTTATGTAATTTGTTATGATGATATATCTTAGAGGCCATATACATATACACACTCACACTCACACATATTGTTCACTTTTTTATTTTAATCAGGACTCAAATCGTGCAATTTTCTACGAAGCTAACAATTCATCCACTAACAAAGAGATATTACATTATTTATAGATAGTTGATTAGTATTTTAACTCTTAATCAAATTTTAAGAGATTATTTAAAAATTATCTAACATGAGAAAAGAATTCTGTTTCTTTTAAAAAAAGAATTCACTTTTATTTAAAATGTAATTTTATAATTTGAAATGACTATGATATATTAATAATAGAATAGAATTAAATTTAAAAAGTGTGTGAATGAATTCAAAAATTAGATTTCTTTTGCTTTGATTTATAAATGAAGAAAAAATAAAAATTAGAATTCTCAAAAGAATTCAACTCTTGAGCGAATTATAATTCTTAATATTTTAAACAAGTTCTAATATTTTTGCACATTCAATTAGCATTAAATAAGTATTTTAACATAAAAAAACTCTAATTTTATGTCAATTTGACAATGAATATATAGTAATTTTTTAAAAACGAATTTTTGTTAAGAACAATCTTTCACTATTAATAAGTGAAATAGATATATTAGTAATAAATTAGTCACAATATTAACGCAAATTTATCTATAACCGTATATTATTTTTGATAAAATTTAATTATAAAAAATATGCTACAAACTGACAATCATTATTTATCAATATTTCTAAAACTTGTGTTAAATATATTCTACTTTAAGACTTGTTCTTATTTGCTAATTTTAAACTTATGTTACATATAGCTACTCGTTTCTAGCGGAAATCTTGAAAAAATATTTTGAGAGGCAAATATCATATAATGCCATCTAAATTAAAACTACAAAGAAAATTTGCACAAAATTAATTTTTTTTTATACTTTTTGAATATAATTTTAGATGTGACAAATGTAATGTGGGAAAAATCAATGAGATTCACAATTTGGTTTGATCAAAACAAGAGAGGGTAAGAGTTGGTGTCTAAATAATTTTTTTAATATGTAAAAGGTAATGTCAATGGGGCTATGGTCTGCCAAATTTTTTATAAAAAGATTAGTAGTAATTTTTTAAAAAATAAAAAATGTTAGAATATAATTAGGATCAATTAGAATCAATTAGAATTATTTAGTATATCTGAATATTTATTATAGAATATTAGGTCTTTATTATTACGATTCTCTTAGCCCCTATAAATACCCTTCTATATTGTATCATTCAGACAACTTGAATATACACAAATCCTTCCTCCAGTTTTGTCTCTTCTTTCTAACATGGTATCAGAGCCATGGTATCCTCCTTGAAGAGGATATGTTGTTTTCCTTGCGGTGAAATCACCGTAGTTTTTGCATTTTTTTTCTATGTCATTCATCTTTCTATTTTGTCACTCCTTTGATACTTTTTCACCTCACCGACTAGCCTATTTTCTCTGTCTTCTGTTTTTTTTTCGAGTTGAATGATCAAACACCATTGTCATCTGCTGCTTACCTATTCTCATGAAGAAATCATATAGTTTTCGCTCTCTTTTGGCAGTTCCGTTTGTATTCTCTCGTGGCAGTTCCGTCTGCGTTCTCCTTCCGTCTGCATTCTCCCGTGGCAGTTCCGTCTGCGTTCTCCCGTGGCAGTTCCGTCTGCATTCTCCCGTGGCAGTTCCGTCTGCATTCTCCCGTGGCAGTTCCGTCTGCGTTCTCCCGTGGCAGTTCCGTCTGCGTTCTCCCGTGACAGTTCCGTATGCGTGTTTCCTTGTGGCAGTTCCGTATGCGTTTCTTTCTGGCAGTTCCATCTGCACTTCCTTCAGACAAGCGGCAGTTCCGTCTGCGCTTCCTTCAGACAAGCGGCAGTTCCGTCTGCGCTTCCTTCAGACAAGCGGCAGTTCCGTCTGCGCTTCCTTCAGACTAGCGGCAGTTCCATCTGCGCTTCCTTCCGGCAGTTCTGTCTGCACCCGTTTTATCAATTTATGCAGTTCTTTTTCTATTTATTTCATTGTTTTAAATATGTTTCAAACTCACTTGAGTTTGAGGGGGGATGTTAGAATATAATTAGGATCAATTAGAATCAATTAGAATTATTTAGTATATCTGAATATTTATTATAGAATATTAGGTCTTTATTATTACGATTCTCTTAGCCCCTATAAATACCCTTCTATATTGTATCATTCAGACAACTTGAATATACACAAATCCTTCCTCCAGTTTTGTCTCTTCTTTCTAACATCTTCAAAGTAATTAATTCAGGATTATATTGGTCTTTTTTATTTTTGTCATGTCCCATAAAATTAAAAAAGGAATTCCTTCTTTTTGTCTTTAAAATATTAGTTCCATCAGTATAGTTATTGGGTTATATGAAACGAAGCCCAACAGAGTTGGCAGCACTTACATCAGTTTGGATGCGGCTCGACTGGATAACCCATGCTGCGGCAGACTCTACCAAGCTGTTGTCTATCAAACAGTATACTACCAGATGTCTGTATGACCTTCATCCAATGAAAATATCTGTACGAGAGTATTTGTACGTTATAACTGGCCTTTACATAAAGCATTTTCCCATATTTACTTGGATGTGGTCTAGTATAAAATTTATCATTTGTTTTAGGGTTTTTGCCAACAAAGAACATAAAGTGGAATGATGTTATTGAAAATATAAGATTCTAAAGTATCCAATGATATTAAAAAGCTATAAAGTTATCTTTTTTTTTCTATGAAATCTTTTTAATTTTATATTCTTAAATTGTATTCTTAAGGTACTTAGGGTTTGTTTGGATGAGTTTCTAAGAAAAAATCTTTTTTTGAATTATCTTTTTTAAAAGATCTTAAGGAAAAATAAAAGTAATTTTATATTCGAGTATCTCATATAAAAAGATTTTTTTATTTATCAATTATATTTGGTATAACAATATAAAAGTATTTTTTTATTTATTTATTATATGAAAAATATTTTTTTTAAGAAAAAAGATCTTTAAAAAAAAATGTAAATTATAGCTTCTCAAAAAAAGATTTTTTTTTTTTTACTACTTTTACTTTTATTATTAAAAATTTACCAAATATACTAAAAAATAAAAAAAATTCATTAAAAAAAAAATTTTTTTATCAAAATAATGGTGCTCAAATAAGTACTTATGAAAAAAATTCATAGTATTATTTGTGCCCTGACAAAAACAATGCCAAATTGCCGACTCTCTTTTGATCCATTAATTGCTTTACTAAAACTAATGAGAGTATTCGGGAAACCTTACCAAGATTCAACATGTTTAGAAGGGTGTTTAAAATTTGAAAAGAAAAAAACAAAACAAAATTTATGTCTTATTGTTAGAGAATGATTTTGTTTATTGTGATTTACCTCCTCCTGATTTAGTTAGTATTAGTATTTTTATTCGTAATAACATTATAGAAATATAAATTTTTTAAATAATGGTCTATTTTGTTCTGACAGTATAGATTATGCATGGCATAAAAGATTTATAAAATCAAACTACTTTTACAAAAAAAAGTCGTAAATTAACAAAAGTCTTTGACTAAGAAGACTAAGATATCTGTTGATAAAAAATCAAATGACATATTTTGATTTGTTAAGTTATTAATATAAAATATAAATTAGAGTAAAAATGGTAAAGAGAAATAGAAAAATAGAAAGAGGTAGATGAGAGATTTTAGGGAGTTTATTAATTTTGAAAAAAAAAATATTTTCTCTCAATTTTAATAAGAGAATGTAATGTGACATATTTGATTATTAAATTAGATAGTAATATATGATACATAATATAGGTATATTTTAATTTCAATTTTAATATTTTAATTTTAATTTTAATGCAATTAAAGAATGTAATGTTGCACATTTTGATTGTCAAATTAGTAATTAATCATTGATATTGATAATGATATATAAAATAGATAGAGTGGTTGAAGGAATGAGATAAATAGAGAAAGGAAGAGGGTGGGGGGATAACTCTTTAATTTTGGAGAGAAAGATTTGATTTTAATTGCAATGAGGGAGTGACATGTGGTACATTTTGGTTGTAAAATTAGTAAGGAGGGAGGAAGAATTCTTTAATTTTGGAAGAAAAGATTTAATTTCAATTATAATGAGAATGAACTACCAACCCGACCCCTGTCCATTTCTCAGAATGACAACGCGACCCCTCACCATAAAAACGATCCACTTCGGTCCCAATCCTTTACTTCCGTGACCCAACACGGTCCGTGTGGGTGTTTTTCCGTCAACTCTGAATGAAAAATGCTGACATGTCAGGTTCAAAAATGGACAGGGGCCTAATTGTCTCTAAATTTAAATTGGTTAGAGGATTATTTGTCTCTATTCTTTAAATGATATTTTTAAAAAAAATTGTNNNNCAAATACTAAATAAAATAAAACATAATATATATATATATATATATTATGGAGATCATTTATAAACTCAACAAACTCAAATCATCAATAATATTATTATTCTATTTATAATACATATTGTCAATAAGGTACAGATCCATGAAGATTTATCAATATAAGAATAATGTGGATTAACTAAAATTTTATGTATATTAAAATTTAATTAAATGTTACATATATTTTACTCAAAATATTATTCATAGATTAATAATATTATTGATGTTTTGAATTTGTTGAGTTTATAAATGGTCTCCATAATATATATATTATGTTTTATTTTATTTAGTAGTAGACTATTAGTAGCCTACTCATAGTGTATTTTAGTGCCAAAATATCAAATAGAATTATTAGTTTAGTTTAAAGAGATAAAAAAAATTAAATTTGTTATTACTCAAATTTTTTTTGCTATATATCAAATAATGTGTTCACTAGTTTTTATTTTATTGTGAAAATTATTTAGATCATAATACTAATAATATATCATAGGATTATTATTATTAATGTATTAACCGAATTTTAATATTTATTATTTATATATATTTAAAAATTATATTTGAGAATTATTCATAATAAATAATTTTTAAATTTGAATAATTTATTAATTAGTTTGTACTTATTATACCATATATTCAATAATTTATTAAAAAAAGAATATTAATATAATAAATAAAAAATTTTAAAAAAAATATCATTTAAAGAATAGAGACAAATAAACCCCTAATCAATTTAAATTCAGAGACAATTAGGCTCCTGTCTATTCTTGAACCTGACACGTCAGTATTTTCCGTTCAGAGTTGACGGAAAAACACCCACGAAAACCGCATTGGGTCACGGAAGTAAAGGACATAGATCGAAGTAAAACGTTTTTATGGTGAGGGATCGCGTTGTCATTCTGAGAAATAGATAGGGGCCGGGTTGGTAGTTCACTCTTATAATGAGAGAGTGACATATGGCACATTTTGGTTGTAAAATTAGTAAGGAAAGGAGAATTACTTAATTTTAGAGGAAAATATTTGATTCTAATTGTAATAAGAAAGTGACATGTGGCATATTTTTTTTATAAAATTAGATATATATAATAAATTTTGAGAGATAATAAAAAATGGGTACTGTTACGGACCCGAGCCACGGAGCTCAGACCCGGGACTGCACCCGACCCGGCTCCTCGGGTCCAACCCGCACCTCGCTCAGAAGGCCCAAAAACCGGTCTTCCAGAGCTCCTAACCAACTTTCGAATTCATTCGTCCATCTTATCTTAACCAAATAAGATAAGATAAGATACCAATCATCGCCTATAAATAGGGGACCTAAAGTCCCTCCAGGTATTCATTCATCCCACATACCTTACACCTCTTAGATCCATTCTGACTTGAGCGTCGGAGTGTCTTTGCAGGTACCTTCCCCCATTGCTCCAGTCAAGCGACCCGGTTTCAGCCTTGATCTGCAGGTTCCCGATCCACCCTTCAACTCGTACCGGAGACATCTCGTACATTGGCGCCGTCTGTGGGGACCTGCGCCAGCCGAGCCGGATAGGGGACATTCTGGAGGAAACCCCCTCAAGCCAGGATGACTCCCAACCGCTTCATCCAACCCCAGAACACCGGGAGGTCACGAACCAGGCGAGAATAGCAAGTACTATCCGCCACGCAAACAACCACGTCGTCGCAGACCAACAACATCCTAAGAAAGCTAGGGACAAAGCGGCACAGATCATCCAGGACCTCTGCCTCCGGGTCCAGGAGCTCGAAAGCAAACTGACTAATAGAGAAAAACACAACAACGAACGCGGAAGCCAGGCAACTTCCAGATCAAGATCTTACCGCGGCAGGTCACCAACCCGATGACACGATAGGAGAGATGATCGCAGTGCCTCACGCGACCACGGTCACGAGAAATCGCCGGAACGGCGATACAACAAGAAACACAACCGCAGCGCTTCCCGAGATCTAAGTCGTCAACACGACTCAGACGAAGATTGGAGGTACCGAAATACCAAGCGCACAAGAAACGACCACACAATAATGGGAGCTACACCTTTCACATAAAGAATCTTAAGAGCAAAACTCCCCAAAGGTTTCGACAAACCTACCGACATGAAGTACGATGGGACCAAGGACCCCCAGGAACATCTAACGGCCTTCGAGGCCAGGATGAACCTGGAAGGAGCGGCCGACGCTGTCCGATGCAGAGCCTTCCCGGTAACCCTCGCAGGGCCGGCAATCAAATGGTTCAACGCCCTCCCAAACGGATCCATAGCCAGTTTCCACGATATAACACGAAAGTTCATGGCCCAGTTCACAACTAGAATCACCAAAGCCAAACACCCCATCAGCTTGCTAGGGGTCACGCAAAAACAAGAAGAATCCACAAGAAAATACCTCGTTCGCTTCAACGATGAATGCCTGACGGTCGACGGACTCACGGATTCCGTCGCAAGCCTTTGCCTAACCAACGGACTCATGAACGAAGATTTTCACAAACACCTCACCACCAAACCAGTATAGACCATGCACGAGATTCAGAATGTCGCCAAAGATTACATCAATGACGAAGAAGTCAGCCAGGTTGTCGCTGCCAACAAACGGCAGCACGGCAACACCCAACACGGCAACTCGGCTTCTCGCCAAAATCCACCACCCAGAGAGAATCAAAGGGACCACCCCAGACCGACAAATACAAACCGACCACCAAGAATTGGCAAATTCCCTAATTACACGCCCCTGACAGCACCAATTACCGAAATATACCACCAAATAGCAGATCGAGGCATCATTCTGAAAGCCCGACAACTCAAAGAAAGGACGGGAGGCAACAAAACCCTCTACTGCGACTACCACCGAGGTTATGGTCACAAAACACAAGATTGTTTCGACCTTAAAGATGCCCTCGAACAAGCCATACGAGACGGCAAACTCCCAGAATTTGCCAAAATCATCAGAGAACCAAGACATGGAAAGAGACAGGTCGCCGGAAAAAGACGGGCGTAACCCGAGAACCCAAAAGCAACCCCCCAGGGAAATCCCAGAAGACGACCCGACCATCATCGTAAACGTCATCACGGGCAAGGACATATCGAGCAAGTCGAAACTAACGATGAAGAAAGATCTCAAAGTAATGGCGGTCAGAAACCAGACTCCAACCATCGCGGCCGACAACACGATAACCTTCTTACCAGAAGATTGCCAGCACGGCACCTCAGCCGAAGATGCCCCCTTCATCATCTCGGCTAGAATCGGAACAGGACTAGTACGAAGGATACTGGTGGACACCGGGGCAGACTCGAACATCCTCTTCCGAGGAGCCTTCGATAAGCTCGGGCTCCACAACGACAACCTCCAAACACACCGTAACGGTGTCACGGGACTCGGAGACAACTTTCTCAAACCAGATGGCTCAATCACCCTTCCCATCACCATAGGAACAAGCAACCAAAAGAAGACAATCTTATCTGAATTCGTAGTCCTAAAAGACTCCACAGCCTATTACGTGATTCTCGGAAGAAAAACAATCAATGACTTCTCCGCAGTCATCTTTACTAAATACCTCCTCATGAAGTTTAGAACCGACGACGGCTCCGTCGGTACCATCCACGGGGACCGAGAAGTCGCAGCCGAATGCGACAACACCAGCCTAGCCCTAAGGAAGAAATCCCGAGATGCGGCCGGGGTATTCCTAGCCGATCTGGATGCTCGACAAGATGGCCAACCCAGGCCAGAGCCAGAAGGAGACATGGAAAAGCTACAAATAGGGCCAAGCAAAGAGGAATACACCTTCATTAATAGGAACCTCACATATGACCTCAAAGAAGAACTATCCCAACTCTTGAAGCAAAATAGAGACTTGTTCGCATTTACACCAGTCGACATGCCGGGAATAAACCCCGACCTAATGTCCCACCGGCTAGCCGTGGACCCCAAAGCTAAACCAGTGGCACAAAGGAGGCGAAAAATGTCGCCAGACCGAGCCGCCGAGGTCAAGAAGCAAGTCAAAGCCCTACTCGAAGCCAACTTCATCAGGGAACTCCCTTACACGACCTGGTTAGCAAACGTCGTGCTAGTGAAAAAATCTAACGGGAAATGGCGAATGTGCGTCGACTACAGGACCTCAACAAAGCCTTCCCGAAGGACGCCTTTCCCCTACCAAACATCGACGGATTAGTAGATGCCGCATCCGGCCACTGATACCTCAGCTTCATGGACGCATATTCCGGCTACAACCAGATTCTGATGCACCGACCAGACGAAGAAAAAACAGCGTTCATCACCCCAGACGGGACATAATGCTACACAGTGATGCCCTTCGGCCTGAAAAACGCTGGAGCCACCTATCAAAGACTCGTCAACAAGATATTCCAAAACCTGTCCGGAAGCAAACTAGAAGTTTACATAGACGACATGCTCGCTAAGACTGAATCCGACGAACAACTCACCGACGACCTCAAGGCCATAATGAACACCCTACGAAAGCACCAAATGCGACTCAACCCGGCAAAATGTGCCTTCGGGATGGAGGCAGGAAAGTTCCTCGGCTTTATGATCACGCAACGCGGAGTTGAAGCAAACCCGGAGAAATGTCGCGCCGTCCTCGAAATGACGAGTCCAAAATACCTCAAAGACATCCAAAAGCTCACCGGTCGATTGACGGCGTTATCACGCTTTCTCGGGGCATCGGCTCAAAAAGCGATCCCTTTCTTCAAACTAATGAAAAAAGGAGCCTCTTTTAAATGGGAGACGGAGTGTGAAGAAGCATTCCAGCATTTCAAGAAAGTCCTAGCGGAACCACCAATCCTCGCCAAACCCCAAACAGGGGAAACACTCTACCTGTATCTCTCCATTACGGAAGAGGCACTCGCAGCAGCACTCATCCGTGAAAACATGAGAAAGGAACAAGAACCTATCTACTTCATAAGCAAAGTCTTGCAAGAAGCGGAAACTCGCTACTCACGCCTAGAAAAATTAGCTTTTACACTCCTCACGGCTTTCCGGCGCCTGCGACAATACTTTCAGGCCCACCCCTTGACGGTCCGAACCGACCAGGCGGTCAAACAAGTACTACAAAAACCCGACCTTGCGGGAAGAATGTTAGCATGGTCCATCGAACTATCTCAATTCCAAATCAAGTTCGAACCCCGGTACGCAATCAAAGCACAGGCCATGGCCGACTTTATCACCGAGATGACCCCAGGAAACTCCACCCCCGAATCGTGGAAACTACATGTTGACGGCTCATCGAACGTCACCTCTGGAGGTGCCGGAGTCATTCTCGAAAGTCAGAACAGAGTCGTAATCGAACAATCAGTACGATACGAATTCTCAGTCTCAAACAACCAGGCAGAATACGAGGCCCTTCTGGCAGGCCTAGCCCTAGCTCGGGAAGTCGGAGCAAAGGTCCTAGAGGTAAACACCAACTCACAGGTAGTCAGCTCCCAAATTAACGGAGACTACCAGACACGAGATCCCCTACTCCAACAATACCTCGCCAAAGTAAACAAACTAAAAGAAGAATTCGAGCGAGTTACCATACAGCACGTCCCTAGGGAACGAAACGCCAGGACATACCTACTTTCCAAACTAGCCAGTACCAAACCAGGACACGGTAACAAATCGCTAATCCAGGAAGTCGTCAAGTCACCCTCCGTGTCAACGACAACCAACGCTCATCTGACACTCTCGAACCAAGGATCTTGGACCTACCCTATCCTATAGTACCTCCTTGACGGAACACTGCCGCCGGATCCCAAAGAGGGAAAACGAATAAAACGGGAAGCCGCCAACTATACCGTTGTCGCAGGACAGCTATACAAACACGGATTCTCGCAACCTCTGCTCAAATGCGTCGAACCCGAGAACACGGGGTACAAACTCCGCAAAATCCACGAAGGTTGCTACGGCCACCACATCGGAGGCAAAACATTAGCCCAAAAAGTCATCAGGGCAGGCTACTTCTAGCCCACGGTTATCCGGGATTCCATACAAATAGTTAAAAGCTGCGACAAATGCCAAAGGCACGCCAATATCCACCAAGCCGCCCCACACCAGCTCAGCATCATATTGGCAGAACGGCCATTCGGCACCTGGGGGATCGACCTCGTCGGACCCTTCCCTACGGCACCCGGTCAACTCCGGTATCTCATCGTCGCCATAGACTACTACCCCAAGTGGATCGAAGCCGAACCCCTAGCCTCCATAACGGCAGCCCAATGCCGTAAATTCCTCTGGCGACAGATCATCACCCGATTCGGGATCTCCGAGATCGTTATCTCGGACAACGGAACCCAATTCACTGACAAAAAGTTCAGAGAACTCTTAGAAGGACTACGCGTATCTCACTGTTTCAGCTCGGTAGAACACCCCCAAACAAACGGATAGGTGGAATCCGCAAACAAAATAATCGTCAAGGGACTCAAGAAACGGCTCGACGAAGCCAAAGGACTATGGGCCGACGAGCTCAGATCGGTCCTATGGTCATACCGAACTACACCGCAAACGACCACGGGAGAAACCCCCTTCCGATTAACATACGGCGTGGAGGCAGTCATCCCGGTAGAAATCGGAGACCCAAGCCCCAGAAAAACGGTCGGCGGTAACGACGAGGAAGCAGAACGAGACCTCATTGACGAGGAAAGAAGCATAGCTCACATCAAAGAGCTAGCCCTAAAACAGAGAATCAGCTTAAGATACAACCATGGCGTCGTCCGACCCCAGGAAAAGGGAAACTCACCCCCAACTGGGAAGGACCATACAAAATCAAGGCGGTAATCGGAAAGGGAGCATATAAACTCGAACGACTTAACGGCGACGAAGTCCCAAGGACCTGGAACGCCGCCAATTTACGGCGATACTACACTTAGGCCGACCTAACTAGGTCACCCCTTTTTATTTATATCTTCCCATTTTACAACTCCTGAAATTTAATTTTCGCTTTAGTATCTATCTCGGGTACTTTTTCCCCCCAAAGACAGAGGGTTTTAACGAGGCCCAACCTTAAATAAATATTTCGTTAAAAGCTATTTCTACCCTTCTAAACATCCCAAATATGGAACAAAGACACGGCCACGACTGGGGGACTGATCACCCCCCAGGCCCAACACACGGATATCCACAAAAACTCGACCAAACGACGGTCCAAGGGAACCAATAAAACAAACGGAATAGCTCAAAACAAAATATATAAAAGGCCCGAAGGCCGAAAATACCATAAAACAGAATATACAAAGGCCCGAACGGCCAAAAATACCATTAAGCGGAACCCAATGTCACGGCCCTTGGCCATCCAAAATATTCAAAAACAAACAGTTCAAAATAAAATTACAAACATAAAAAAAGCTACTCAAGGTCGACAATCTAACCATCACGAATAGTCTTGAAGGCTCCCATCACGGACACATCCACTCCTGGAGCCAGCACTAAAGCCTGAGCCTTCATTGTCTCCTCGGTAGCCGCAATCGCATCCTTTGCATCACCCAATAACTCCGTCTTCTCCCTCTTCAAGGTAGCAACCTCGGCCTTCAGAGTCTCCGACTCAGCGAGAAGCACGGCAGCTTGAGAACCTGCATCTGAAGCCCGCTGCCGCTCCTCTGCCAATTGGGAAAGAAGCGAAGTCTCAACCTCGGAAAGTCAGAGAATCTCTGCCCCGGCTTCCTCAGAAGACTTCACTGCCTTCTCCTTCGCAGCCTCGGCAGCCTCAAGCTCCTCCTTCAACTTAGCCACCTCAGCCTGAGAATGGCGAAGCTTCTTATCCAACAAACCAACCTGAGCCATCACGGGCTCAGCTTTCCGAGCGACAACGGCAGACCGGAGGAGGGCATGATACACCGACTTGGCCTGGAATGAAACATCGCAGCCATAAAAAAACGGCTCCGTACCAGGCATCAAGTGTTGATCAATGAACCCCGGGGCATCGAAGTGTCGGTCCATCACGCTAGGCACAAGACCCTCTTCCTCAAAAGTCTCGCTGCTCGGCTCCTCAGGCCTTTTTCTCTTCCGAGAAGCCTCAGCAGCCGTCACCACGACGACTTCAGGCAAATTCGCAGGGCCAGGGGAAACCTGAGCATCGGCCCGCGCGCCCGAAGAAACCACCTCTTGAGAAACAGCCTGCGACCCCACGGCGGGGTTAGAAACAGGAGTAGCCGGAGACGACGACCCCTCCTCCTGGGCCATCGCTGCCTTCAACCGTGCCAAGGAAGTCAAACCACCAGCCATCTCAACTGAAAGAAAACAAAAATCCCAAGTTACAAAAACGGGAAAACAAACATAAAAACCAAGAAAAGAACAGACACACACCAACATACGACCGACAAGCAACCGGATCACCCATCATATCCCGAGGATTAAAAGGACGCTCTCCAAACAACTGCCACAGAACAAGAGCAATATCCCGCTCCTCCAGGGTCAGGAACTCTTTCGAAACCCGAGTAAACACCGACGGCCCCGCCTTAAAGTTCCAATAGGTGGGGAATCGACGCTCACCCTCCAATGTCAGCCAAAAAGGATGATGCCCCCTTGCGGGACGAACCTTAAAATACCCACTCTTAAACCCATGAAAAGAATCTTCATACAACCCGAAGACCCGGCGATGAGGCTGAGCTCTAAAAGACCCATAACCCTTCTTGTGCTTCCCCTCTTTAGTTGGAAGGGTACACAAGAAGATAAAAAGGAAGACGTTTACCGAGGCAGAAAGCTCCAAAAATTCACAAACAAGCTCGAAAGACCGTATCGCCGCCCAGCTATTCGGATGCAACTGGGACGGCGCCACGGAGCACCAGCTCAATAACTGTTGAACAAACGGGGAAAAGGGAAGCCGAACGCCAAGCCGGGTAAACATCGCCTCATACACCCACATCCAATCCGGCACATTCGGGGAGTCAAGATTGGTATAGCAAACCCTCTCATCAACCCCGGGAAGAGAAAGCTCGTAATGGCGTTTGACGTCGCCACCCCCGCAAACAGCTCCTTGATCGCGGAGCCGCTGGAGGTCCGCCTCCGTCATCCGCGACGGCGTCCCCCACATATCACTAGTTACCCAAGAGAAAAGACCGGGGACACCCCCCGTCGGGGCCACCGGAGCCCTCACACCCTCAGTCCTTCGACGAGCCATACCTAAAATAGTGACGAGCACCACCGTCAGCCAAACCCCGCGGCAGAAAACGGCGGATGAAACCAAAAATAGACACCACCATACACCACCAATTATACGGTGGCGCTCGCCCCCCTTACGGAATCCACTACCCCAACAAAACTATCTACCACTATGCAATACCGTCATATACCATAAAACAATTCTAAATCTACACAAAGCAGAGATGAAACAAAATGCAAAGAAAGACAAAGCAGAGAAAACAAAAAGAAACAGAAAAATACCAACCTGATGATGCGAAGGAAACAAATCCAAGGAGAAAAATGCTACGGCAGAAGACCAACCAATGCCACAGAGTGCGAAAGAAAAGCAGAAGATGCTCTTTCGGAGAAGAAAGCAATAGAGAAATGAAGCAAACGAGGGAACTGAAGGAAGAAAACCAAAACGGTTTTGAAAAAGTGAAATAACGCAAATACCCCTGGAAAGCAAAGCAAACGTGAGGGCAAAAGAGGAAAACGCCCCCTCGCAATAAATGCCCCCTTGGAAAAAGCAATTAATAAATCACGCCTCGAAGAACGCAACGGGCGCAGCAGACACGGAAGAGTCACGTCAGACCAAAACAGTCAGACAAATCTTCCACGAGACGAAACCGAGGCACCGACCTCGCCTCAAAAGAACCAAACGGCCACTCTAGAAAAACTAAAGGCCTAAGCCCGCAGTAAAAACAGTATCTCCCAGCGACAGACCGACCTCGCTCACTCTCCCGCTGCGGGGGCAACTGTTACGGACCCGAGCCACGGAGCTCGGACCCGGGACTGCACCCGATCCGGCTCCTCGGGTCCAATCCGCACCTCGCTCAGAAGGCCCAAAAATCGGTCTTCCAGAGCTCCTAACCAACTTTCGAATTCATTCGTCCATCTTATCTTAACCAGATAAGATATGATAAGATACCAATTATTGCCTATAAATAGGGGACCCAAAGTCCCTCCAGGTATTCATTCATCCCACATACCTACACCTCTTAGATCCATTCTGATTTGAGCGTCGGAGTGTCTTTGCAGGTACCTCCCCCCATTGCTCCAGTCAAGCGACCCGGCTTCAGCCTTGATCCGCAGGTTCCCGATCCACCCTTCAACCCGTACCGGAGACATCTCGTACAGGTACTTTATCCCGGCTAATTTGTATCTAGATCTTTTTTTCTGAGCTTTAAGTCCCGTTTTAATACTTAAAAAAAAAAAAAACAAAATTTGATAATTTATTGATACTTTTTTAACTCTAATTGAAAATGTTTTTTTTTTCTTCTCCAAACACCAAAAATTCTCCCTCACCGTGACTAATAAATAGGCAATTATACTTACGATGGCCAAAAACAAAAAATATAGCTATGCTTGTTAGTAATACTTAATTAAGTTTTGGATTATATGATGATATCTTATATTAATGTTTTCGATTTTTTAAAATAAATAAATTAAATATTTTATTTATCAAACATATAATTTAAAAAATATTTATTAATCTATGTAATATTATTTATTTCATTTATAGTGAAAAAAAACTTATACATGCATGTATCTTAAAATCCCATTTTTTTAATCCTAAACAAGATGCATGTCGTCGTCGTCGTCGTCGTCATCATCATCATTTTCAATTTCTTTAAAAATCTTTTTCTATCTCTTTCACTTGACAAAGCCATTTAGTGCTTTGAATAATAAACAACAGTAGGTATCTTTCCGAACCATTCAAGGTCAGAAAGTTTTTTTCATTTTCGATGATTCTTTTCGCGATTTTAAAAACTTATTTTTCAAAGTCAAAGTTGTTGAAGGCCACCACCCATTTTTCCTAGACGAAAACAACGAATCCAAATTTTCTATATATTGGGTAGAATCCTCTCATGTAGAAAAATACGGTCTAGTGGACTTGGATGAGGTAGAGGAATTTGTTGTTGAGTTTTTTCGAGAGGCCTGGGGGCGGGCTCCGAACCTGGACACCAAAAAATTTCTTCTTGGATCCCCGAGCTTTGTCAGAACTGAACTAGGTAGCTTTTGTTTTTTGTAGTCAATCTTCGGTTAATTCCGACTTGTATTAGTGTGTTTGCTTGTAACCGACTTTTATGCTAATTGTTTTTACTTACTTTTTCCAGAGAAAATGAAGAAAAGTGGGTCGGCTTATCAGAAGGTGCAAGAGGCCAAAAGGAACACTTGTGCGCGAGCTACTGCACAAGAGGTCGGTGCCTCCGCCACTCTCCCTCGTCGTCAAAGCTCGGGTTTGGGGACTTCTTCTCAGCCCATTTTGGTAAACCCTATTCCCACTCTTCCTTCTGCTCCCATCCCCCCAGTTATTTCCTCCTCAGAACCTGAGAAAAAGAAGAAGAAGATCTCAGAGGCCGGTGCTTCCAATGTCGGAGACACCGACTTCGACAGAGTGAAATTTACTAGGAGGCACATCCTTCCCCATAGCCAAATTGCTATGGATGATGCTCCCATCCGTAATCATCTTCAAATTTTAATTCGATGAGGAATTAGAACTGCTGGGGTTTATACCTCCCTTCTTGATATACTGGAAAAAACCCCTCTGAGTGCTGCCCAGTCTTCTGTGGAGCACCTCCAAGGGCGAATTGTTTTGTATCAAGAGGAGGAGAAGAGGTTGCAGGAAGAGAATGCTCAGCTGAAGGAAGAGCTCTCCCAAGCCCGGAAAAGGGGGAAAAAGTTGATGGGTCAGTGTGCAATGGTTGAGAGTCTGAAGAAAAAGGATGAACAAAATTATGTAAGGATCTTTTTGGAAAATATTGACTTGAAACCGCAGCTAGATCAAAATCGGGAGGTTTATCAGGACTTGGAGGACTCCATTGTTGAAGGTTCGGAGGAATTGTTTAGGATGTTAAAGCAACAGATCGGAGTTATTTCTCCCGCTCTAGACCTCTCGCCTCTTCACCCTGACAAAGTAGTCATCAATGGGGAGATAGTTTCTCCTTCACGTCCTAAAACCGACTCCGAGTTGAAGACAGCAAGGCAACGCATCATTGAATCCCCTCCTCGTGAGGTAGATATGCTGACTTCTTATGCGACCCCCGAGGTTATTCCAACTCCCGATGCCGAAGAGATCCTTCCAACCCCTCCGACCTCTGTAACTGATCCGCCCTCTATTCCTGTTGATGATCCTAATCCTCTTCTTGGTCCCCAGTGATTTTAGCTATCTAAGGCCCGGCTTATGGGTCTTTTTCATTTAACTCCTGTTATATTTGTGTTGTTGGTTTCCTGACACTTGGCCTTTTTGGGTCCTTTAACAAAAATGTTTGTTTCTGGTCCTTTTTGGGATAGGACCTTTAACAAAGTAGTTATTTATTATGCATGTGATGTTTTGTTTCTTTGATGAGACCTTTGTCTCAAAAGCCTCTTGGTTTAAAAAACTTTTGCTGCTTTGAGCTTTTTTATTTTTTGAGAAAGCTTTCCACCAAATAGAGCGGAATTTATCTAAGTTAGATAACTTTACCATTATCTAACAAAATTAGGAGAAAACTTTTCGTTAAGTGATCTCTTGTTTTGGTAAGGTCTTTATGGAAAAACCCTTATCCTTGGTCCCTTCAAGGGGCTTTGTATCTCTTTATTTTCCATTAGTTTACGTTCAATTCTGTTAATTGAATCGTTACTGTGACTTAAGTTATTCTTACGATTCATTTTTGTTTTGCTCGGACAATCCGACTTTGTAAGTCGTTGGTCATATTACTTCCGAGTTATCATGATCGACTTTTATAACCTTTTTACACCGACTTGTACCTCGTCGCTTTATCTCGCCGACCACGTAGCTCAGTCGATGGATTTTCGCGCTTTCTCTAGCTTAAGTCGGTGCGTATCGTAGTTATGAAAAGGGAACAAATAGAAAGATGGAAAAGAGAGATATTATTACTAATGGTGAAGAGAAATATTATAAAAGTACTTTTGCTACTAAGGGAATGATTTTTTGCCCCTAGCCCTCGCTTTGATGCCTCGTTAAAACCCCCTCCAAGAAAACCCTTTTTGAAAAAAAACCATGAAGTTGGGAAAAAGAGTACATTAGGGAGCGAAGTTTGCTTCTAGCTATAGTATCTCTTCATATTGCAAGCATGCCATAACCTTGGAAGCTCGTATCTCCCTAGATCTAACACTTTATATTAGCCTTTCCCCAAGACCTCAGTTATCTTGTAAGGCCCTTTCTAGTTTGCAGCGAGCTTCCCTTCGCTCGACTTGTTTACTCCGATATCATTTCGAATGAGGACTAAGTCAGGCGAAGCTTCTTTGAATAACCATTTTGTTGTATCTATTCGTCATCCTTTGCTTCAACGCAACTTCTCTTATCTGGACTTGTTCTCGGACTTCGGGGAGCAACTCGAGCTCTTTTTTGTGAGCTTGAACATTACCGACTTCATTGTAAAATCTCACCATTGGACTTTACTCGTTGGTTTCAATAGGGATCATGGCTTCTATGCCATAGGTAAGTCGAAAGGGTGTCTCTCCAGTAGTAGAATGAGGTGTAGTTCAGTAGGCCCATAATACTTGAGGAAGCTCTTCAGCCCAAACTCCATTTGCTTCTTAACGTATTTTCTTTTCTTATAAAGAAACTTCCGACTTATCTGTGCTGTGATGGTGGCTAAAGGTTCTGCTTTAATCAACTTCGTGAAATAGTCTACTCCCACTATGAGATATTTAACTTATCCAGGCGCTTAAGGAAAAGATCCGAGTAGGTCCAGTCTCCATTTTGCAAAAGGTCATGGGAAAGTTATACTGATTAATTCTTTCGGGGGAGCAACATAGAAGTTTGCGTGCATCTGGCACGGTTGGCATTTCCTCACGAAGTTGGTGGCATCTTTTTGCAAGGTCGGCCAGAAGAATCCTGCTCGGATAACCTTTCTAGCTAAAGATCTTGCCCCGAGATGGTTTCCACAGATGCCATTATGCACTTCATCCAGTGCTTCTTCCGTCTTAGAGGTCGGGACATATTTCAACAATAGTGTGGATATCCCCCTTCTATAAAGGACACTTCTCACCACCGTGTAGTTCTGTGCTTCCCTCCAGATCTTCTTGGCCTCTTTTTGTTCCTCAGGTAAGAAGTCAAATTTTAAGTATTCGATTAGAAGAGTCATCCATCCAAGGTCTAATCCGGAAACTTCTAAGACGTCTAGCTTGGTATCTGTTTTTGTGGCTGAAGGTTCTTGGAGAGTTTCTTGGATCAGGCTTCTATTGTTTTCTCCAGGTTTGGTACTTGCTAACTTGGAGAGGGTGTCTGCTCTGCTATTGAGTTTCCGAGTTATGTGTCTGACCTCGGTTTCAGGGAATCGCCTAATATACTCCATAGTTTTTTCTAAGTACCTTTTCATGTTTGGGTCTTTGGCCTGATATTCTCCATTAATTTGAGAAGTCATCACTTGAGAGTCACTGAAGACTACTACCTTGGTTGCTCCGACTTCTTTGGCTACCTTTAGACCAGGGATCAGGGCTTCATACTCTGCCTGATTGTTAGAGGCTGAAAACTCAAATTTCAAGGAGGCTTCTATTTGAGTTCCTTCCTGACTAACCAATATTATGCCTGCCCCGCTTCTGACTTTGTTGGAGGAGCCATCCACAAACAACTCCCAGGTCGTGGAGGTCTCTTCTTGATCACCTGCGTATTCAACCATGAAGTCGGTAAGGCATTGGGCTTTGATAGCTGTCCAAGTTTCATATTTCAAGTCAAACTCGGATAATTCTATAGCCCATTGGACCATTCTGCCCGCTACGTCCATTTTTTGAAGGATTTGCTTCATTGGGTGGTTCGTCCGAACTCTTATGGTATGAGATTGAAAATAAGGCCGAAGCCTTCTAGATGCTACTATTAAGGCGTATGTGAACTTTTCAAGTTTTTGATACTTTAATTCGGGGACTTGTAACACCTTGCTTGTGAAGTAGACAGGATGATGTCCGACCTCATCTTTCTGTATTAATGCTGACGCCACAGCCTTCTCGACAACTGATGCATGAGCATCTTTTCTATTTTTTCCTAGTGAATTTGCATTTGAATTGTCAAGTTTAATCAAGATTTAAATGCTCTTTAGCCACTATGAATGCTACTTTGAGTTATGCACAATTTTGTTTATTTCAGGTAGCATTCGGATGGATTTGATGGAGTTTTGTAGTAGAAAAGGAAGAAAGTGAATGATGCTGTCAACCCCAACCTCCTTGTACTCAAATAGGAATAACTTGAGATATAGAGGTCCAATTGACGTGATTTCAGCGGCATTGAAAAGCTAACTTTCAAAGCTTTCCAATGATATAATACTTTACCCTTTCTTCAAAAGTACACTGACATAGTGGCACCTAACTTGGAGTGGCGCCGAAAGAAAAAGCAATTTATGAATGCAAGCTACCATAGTGGCGCCTAACTTCAAATTCTTGAAGTTTGGCGCCAATTCAACCTTAACAACTCATCTTCAAAATTTTTTGGGTGGTGCCTAACGGCGCCAGTTCAACACACAACACTCCCTGGAGGCACTGCAAGGGTGGCGCCTAACTTGGAATTTCCTAAGTTAGGCGCTAGTTCATCATCAAGGCATGGTCCCTACGCCAATTGAAGCAATGCACGAGACTTTTATTTGATTATTAATTAAAACATTTATTCTAATTATAATTAGAAAAAGATATTATTTAGTTTTAGAAAATATATTTTACATTAATTAACATTAGATATAAAAGAAAAAGTTTCAGCCCTTGGGGCTCTACTCTCCTAATTTTCATTCCACACTTTCATACTTTTCTCTACTAGGGTTTATTTTCTCCATGAGGAACTAAGCCTCCATTGTTAAGGTTAGGAGCTCTATTTACTTTGATGGATTAATAATTATTTGTTCTTCTACTCTTAATTAATATTTTGATTATTGTTTACGAATTGGTTTCGTTCTTCATCCTAAGAATTAGTGATTATTGGGAAATAACTTTAATTCAACCTGAATTCTATTTGAATCTTGGAAAAGTTATATCATTAGAATTATATCTTGAAATCAATCCCTCGCAACTCTCTATTTATCTGGATTTAACGCGATATGTGACATATAATCGTCTTATTTTTGGGTATCTAGGGGACATTGAATATTAATCCAGCAAGGAATTGGCGGTTGATGAAGGTTAAAGGAGACTAAAAAGGTCTAAGAAATTAGGGTTTAGTCACATATAGTTTGCCATGAACATAATCTTTGCATGATCAAGGTAGTTAACATTGAATATTAATCCAGAAATTTAAATATCTCTGACACCTTAACTATTTTTATCATATTATTTTCTTAACCAATTTTAGTTTGCTCTTATTTAATTTTCTGTTTTTATGTTATTTGCTATTGAAACCCTAAATTTTGACTATTTAACTAGAATAATCAATTGACTATTGTTGCTTGATCCATTTATCCTCGTGGAATCGACCCTCACTCACTTGAGGTATTACTTGGTATGACCCGGTGCACTTGCCGGTTAGTTTGTGGGTTATAAATTCTGCACCAGCGACAGCTAAGTATAATACGAGTTCTTTCCTCGCTTTTCGCCAGGTAAGAATAGAAGGTTGGCTCAGGTACCTTTTGAACTCTTGGAATGCCTCTTCCTATTCGGGAGTCCATTCGAACTGGTTAAAGAAAAGAGTGGTAAGGATCTTAATGCTGACCCTGCCAAGAACCTGGATAAAGCTGCAAGTCAGCCATTCAACTGTTGGACCTTCTTTAAGCAGGCCAGGCTCTTCATTTCCAGGACCGCTCTATACTTGTCGGGGTTGGCTTCAATCCCCATTTGTGTTAGTATAAATCCTAGAAATTTTTCAGCCTCCACTGCAAAGGTGCATTTATCGGGATTTAGTCTCATCCCATGCATTCTTATGACGTTGAAGACTTGCGAGAGGTTGTTCAAGAGGCTGGCGTCGTCCTTGGTTTTCACCAGCATGTCATCTACATATACCTCCATCAACTCTCCCAGGTGAGGTACGAATACCTTATTCATCAGCCTTTGATATGTGGCCCCTGCATTTTTTAATCCAAATGGCATGACCACGTAGCAATAATTTGCTCTGGGTGTGATAAATGATGTTTTCTCTTGGTCTAGCTTGTACATTAGGATTTGGTTATACTCCGAGTAAGCATCCATGAATGACAAGTATTGATACCCCGAGCTGAAATCCACTAGGGTATCAATATTTGGTAGAGGATATGGGTCCTTAAGGCAGGCCTTATTGAGGTCAGTGTAGTCGACGCACATTCTCTATTTTCCATTCTGTTTCTTGACCAACACCACATTTGTCAGCCAGGCCAGATACTTGACTTCTCTAATAAAGTCTGCCTCTAGCAGAGCTTGCACTTGCTCTTTGACCACTTGAGCCCATTTAAATCCTAGCTTCCATTTCTTTGTTGGATAGGTCGGGATCCTGGATGAACAGCCAATCTATGTGACATGAGTTCGGGATCTATCCCTGGCATGTTGGAAGCTTTCCAGGCGAAGAGATTGGAATTTTTTTATAGGAGCTGTGTCAGCTTTTGCTTCAAATCTTCTTTTAAATTAGCTCCTATGTTGGTATTCTTTCTGACCTCTTGCCCGATCTATATCTCTTCAGTCTTTTCTCCAGGTTGTGGTCGTAGCTCTTTCTTAACTCGGACTCCTTCGAACTCAATGGTATTGACTTCCTTGCCTTTACCTCTCAGGTTCAGGCTTTCATTGTAACACTTTCTCGCCAGCTTCTGATCCCCTCTGATGGTGGCGATCCCTTCCGGTGTTGGGAACTTCATGCAAAGATGGGGGGTAGAAACCACTGTTCCAAGCCGATTTAGGGTTGTTCTGCCTATTAAGGCATTGTAGGCAGATGCTACATCGACGATAATGAAGTCGATGCTTAAAGTCTTGGACTTTGTCCCCTTTCCAAAAGTTGTATGCAGGGGCAAGCCCAGTAGCTTAATGGGAGTATCCCCTAACCCGAAGAGAGTGTTAGGGTAGGCTCTTAACTCCTTCTCGTCCAGCCCTAGCTTGTCAAATACGGGTTTGAATAGGATGTCTGCCGAGCTCCCTTGGTCCACTAGGGTTCTATGCAGATGAGCGTTCGCGAGAATCATAGTGATTACTACCGAGTCGTCGTACCCGGGCACAACACCTTGACTGTCCTCCTTAGTGAAGGAAATAGTTGGAAGGTTGGTTCCTTCATTCCTAACTTGGTAAACTTCTTTCAAATGCCTTTTTCAAGATGATTTGGTCACCCTTCCTCCCGCAAATCTCCTGATATCGTATGAATATGTCGTTCGGGGGTCTGTGGGGCAGACTTCATCGTCCGTGACCTTCTTCATCTCTTTTTATTTTTCCATGATTGTCCGACCTTTCCATGAGATATCTGTCTAGCCGACCTTCCCTGGCCAACTTTTCTATCACATTTTTTAGGTCGTAGCAATCATTAGTGAAGTGTTCATACAATTTATGGTACTCATAGTATTCATTACATCTCCCCCCCCCCTTTTTGTTCTTGATTGGTCACGGGGGAGGAAGCTTCTCAGTATGACAAATTTCCTTGTAGACATCGACTAGGGAAACTCGTAGGGGAGTGTAGGAATGGTATCTTCTAGGCCTCTCGGACCCGACTTCTTCCTTTTTTTTGGGTTCCCTCTATTTTTCTTTTGATTGGTGGGGGTGCCCTAGCCACCAGCTGGGTTCTCGTAACCTGGCTTTCTTCCATTTTGATGTACTTCTCAGCTCGTTTCCTGTACATCACTCAAAGAAGTCGGGTGTCTCTTTGAGATGGACTAGGAGAAGGGTCCTTCTCGGAGTCCATTAACGAGACCCATTATCACTGCTTCAGTGGGTAAATCTTGGATTTTCAAGCACGCTTTGTTGAATCTTTCCATGTAGTCTCTCAGGGGTTCTCTGCCCTCCTAATTTTTGCCAATGAGTAATAGCTCAAATGACATAGTCTCCCCATACTCAATTAAGAAGTTGCGGGTTCGAGTCTCCTATCTTTGGTAAAAAAAAAAAACTAAATAAATAAATACGTCTATGACTATTGGATTGCACACTTGTGGACGTGGCAGCATGTCCTCTTTACCAAATATTATTAAAACAAAAAAGAAAGGTGTTTGCTATGGCACGAAAATAAATTCATACGTACCGATATATTTAAAATATGGACAAGTAATAATAAGCCATGTGGAATTTATTTTTCACATCAGCATTTAATTTTTTCTTTTTTAAATATATATTATATCACCACTTTTACTAATACACCCCTTTAATTAAATAAAAATAAAAATATATTTTTTATTTAATTTTATAAAAAGTCTTAAACATCTTTCTTTTATTTGATTAGACAAAAATATCCTTTTAAATTAATCAAATTTTAAGATTCAATTAATCCTAATTTTATAATTTCAAATAATTTGAATAACAAAACAAAAACATATTAAAAAAACAAAAAATCAAAATTGTTCTTCATCCGTGTTAAACATATTAAAAAAATAAAAAACCAAAATTGTTTTTCATCTGGGTTCAGAAACCCTCTCGTTCACGCCTCTGAAGGTTTCAGTATTCTTCATTTTCTTCTCTCCTCTTCCTATCCTTTCTCTCTCTCTCTCTGCTTGATCTCTCTCATCTGTCTCACTGTGCGTCGCACGCAAGATCTCTCCCTCTCTCCTCTCTTGTCTCGCAATCGAGGTCATCGTCGCCTTCCTCCTGGTTCCAGAGAGCTCGCCTTCCTTCTGGTTCCGTCTTCCTCGCTGTCTTCTTTGCCGTCTTCCTCATTCTTCATTACTGTCGTCAGCTTCTCCCTTCCGGTAATTCTCTCCTATGATTTCTGTGATTTGAATTATTATAGCATTGATGTAATTTTTGTAATTAGGGTAATTTGGTTTGATGTATGTGATTTGATATTAGTTGTTGTTAATTTTGACGAATTGTTAAATTCTTAATGGATGCAGCGCTTTGAGATAGTTAATGGTGTCACTGAAGTTGAAGGAATAGCAGAGGAGAAAACTGCAGGTGCTGAAGAGGATGAAGGTACTAATTACAAGATCACACCTTTTCTTTAAATAGCATTTCAATTCATTCACTGATAACATTTTGATTTGGTTTTGTAGAAAAAGGAGTACCTGCTTTTTGGCTCAATGCAATGAAAAACAATGAAGTGTTAGCTGAAGAATTAGTTGGTTCTATCAATAGTAACTCTTTTTTTTTAATGTTTATTTTATATCTTGCAAGTTAGTTACATGTGCAGTTTTCTGCTGTTCTCCTATTCTTATGTTTAACAAAATGAAAAATTTGCAAACTGCATTCTTTTACCTCGACTGAACAAGTAGAAAAATTATGCTTAACAAATGCAGCCAAATAGTGGGAATTCTTGCAAGGGTGTTTTAATAGTAATCTAGTTTAAATAGCTTTTGTAATTCCAATTGTTTAATAAGAGTAATTAACTGTTGGAATTTCTGTACAAGATCTTGGTTAGCAGCTTGAATCCCAAATGAACTACAACAGCAGATAGATACATCAATCTATGGATCAGAAACTACAGTAACTCGTAACATTAAGATGGAATTGAAACCTACAAATTATAAGATGGAAGATTACATTTACCTGAAAGAACTATTCTAGAGTGTTATCAGCTTCACAGGGCAAGACTCCTTTTAGTAGCTTCCATATTAGATAAAAGATCTTTAATGTCTACCTCCATTCTCCTTTTCATGTTGCATCTTCTACAATTAATGATATGGGAATGTGGATTCTTGGGGATTCTGAACATGTTCCTGAAGTGTCGGTGTCTGGTGCGGTATTTGTAACCCACTAACTTACCGGCAAGTGCACTCGTACCAAGTAATACCTTACATGAGTAAGGGTCGATCCCACGAGGATTGATAGATTAAGCAACAATAGCGTTTGATAGAATTAGTTAGACAGACAGAAAATAGGGTTTGGAAGTTCAAAAGCATTAAATAGTAAATTTAGAATATTAAAAATAGGCAAATAAATAAGTTGGGAATAAAATATTGAGAAGGCAGTTAAGACTTCAGAGTTATCTATTTTCTGGATTGACTTTTCTTATTAACTATTTTAATCATGCAAGATTTAATTCATGGCAAACTATTTGTGACTAGACCCTAATTCCTTAGACCTTCCTAGTCTCCTGTAAAATTCATCAACTACCAATTCCTTGGTCAATTAATTCCAATTAGAGGGTGATGATCAAATTCTAGTTTATATGCCACAAGAATCCTAATTATCCAAATATAAGGGGATTATATGTCACGTATCCCGTTAAATACAAACAATTAGAAATTCAGGATAATATGTTTTCAAGCTATTGTTCAAGTAAAGAGCTTTTCCAAGTTATACAAGAACTCAATTAGAACATGGGTCATACTTCCGTTCCACCCAAATTCATAAAATAAAGAACGAAAACAATTATTGAAAAATAAATCAAAACATGAATTAAAATAGAAAAATAATAGTATCAATCCATACAATAGACAGAGCTCCTAACCTTAACAGTGGAGGATTAGTTGCTCATGGAATATCGAATGTAAATTTGTATGGAATAATGTTGTGGAATGTTGTTCTGGAATCACCCTGTTGGGATCCCTTTTATAACTAATCCTCATAATTTAAAATCTATCTTCTAAATTTAAAATTAAAATAATATCTTTTCCTAGAATTAAAATTTGAATTTAAATTTGAATTAATTAAAAGTCTTCAGCTGATGGGTGGGGACCACTTGAATTGTCCATTCTACAGCTTCTAATCTGTGCTTTCTGGGCTAGAAACTGGGTCAAAACCAAGGTTGCGAGAACCGGACCGGTCAATGAACCGGTAAGGCAACTGGTTCACTGGTTTAATGGTCCGACCGGGGTTCAACCGGTTTAATTAAATATTAAATAAAATTATTAAAATTAATATATGTAATGCTTGATCACTATCTAGTTGTTCTATCTTCAAAAATAAAAATTTCTAATTAGTAACAACTACAATTTACAAACACAAATTTACACAAATTAAATACATTTACAGTCAATGACTAAATATTGATTGTTGAAAAGAAAAGTGAACCTGAACAAAATCACTAAATGAAGTCAATCAAAATACAATGGTTCTCACAATGGTTCTCAACAAGCAACTAGAGAGGGCTAATTCCATAATCTCTAGCCTTGAAGATGCCCACAGAATTATGTTGTAGTTGCTGATCATTTTGTGGCTGTTCCATCTAAATTCAAAATGACAGCAATCTAGAATCCAGAAAAACATATCAATCCATATAACTCATACGACATTCATTCAACATAATTAAAAAAATTGAAACATTATACACTGAACAGACGCCAGAAACCCGATCTTACCTCAAGAGAAGAACGAAGAAAAGCCAGAAAACAACACAGCACGAAGCCACGAACAGAAGCCACAAACCCAGAAGCCCTAAACCCAGAAATCCAGAAACCCAGAAGCGGAGAAACCTAGAAGCCAGAAACGGAGAAACCCAGAAACCCAGGTGCGCGAGCGTGGGCGACGGTGCGCGACGGTGCGCAGACGTCGACGACGGTGCCCGAAGGTGGCCGAACGTCGGGTGTTCTTCACGGCGTCCTCTGATCCATTGTATGCAGAAGCTGCTTCAATGTTGGAGAGTGGAGAATAGATTGGGAGTGGAGCTGATGGTTGGGAGTGGCGGTGGAGGGTTCTTCAATCTTCAATTCTTCACTCTTCAGCCTTCACTTCTTCGAAAATTTTGGAGAAGGAGAATAGAGATTAGGGATTTTGGCTTTGGGTTTTCAATTTTGGGAGTGGCAGCCTCAGCAAGTCACGCGTTCTTCATCCCCTTTTTCTTTTTTTTTTTTTTTAAAGAAACGACGCCGTTTGACTAGTAGGGGAAAAAACCGGCACGTATAAAAACCGGTCCGGTTCATCCGGTTCACCGATTAACCACCGGTTTGACCGGTTTTTTTGCCGGTTTTTTGCAGCGCGGTTTTGTTCATGGACCGGACCGGCTATATGACCGGTTTCCGGTTAACCGGGTTGAACCGGCCGGTCCGGTCCGGTTTTCAGAACATTGGTCAAAACAGCCCAGAAATCGCCCCCAGCATTTTCTGTCAATTCTGCAGATCGCTCATGTGACGCGTCCGCGTCGTCCACGCGTTCGCATCATTTGTGCAGATTCCAGTCCACGCGTTCGCGTCAGGCACGCGATCGCGTCATTGCGATTTCCTCCATTCCGCACGGTCGCGTGAGCCATGCGTCTGCGTCGGTATTCGCTGGTCATCTCCTTGGTTTCTTCTCTTTCTTTATAGAAACTTCATCAAATCTATCCGAATGCTACCTAAAATAAATAAAATTGCACAAAAACTTAAAATAGCATCCATAGTGGCTAAAATATAATTAATTCGTAATTAAACTCAACAAATTATATGCAAATTCACTAGGAAAAGATAGGCAAGATGCTCACACATCAGTGTCAAGCAATCTGAGTCGTAGATTGACAACACCTATCTTATTTTCACAGACAACAGTTAGAAGGAAACCACCAGAAGTTGAGAAGATCATAGAGTGCACACTTGAGGACTTGTGCTTTGGATGCACCAAAAAGATTAAAGTTACCAGAGATGTTATCAAACATCCCGGGTATGTTTTTCTTAATCTATCATGTCATGATCTTACACGAAGCATTTAATTTTAAGTTGTGTTATATGTACTTTTTCAAATGAGATGTGCGATTCAAAGAGACAGAATGAGTATACAAAATATTTCTTTTCGATAATTAGAAGAATATTACTTATTAACTAATATTGCAACAGGGTAATGGTCCAAGAGATTGAGATTTTAAAGATTGAAGTAAAGTCAGGATGGAGAAAAGGAAAAAAAGATAAAATTTAAGGGCAAGGGTGATGAGAAACCTGGATACCTCCCTGCTGATATAGTGTTCATAATTGAAGAAAAGAAACACAATTTGTTTAGAAGAGAAGGCAATAATAACTTGGAAATATGTATTGAGATTCCTCTAGTAGATGCACTCACAGGGTGCTCTTTACCAATTCCTATATTAGGAGGGGAGAAGTTGACTTTGTCATTTGAAAATACTGTTGTATACCCTGGATATGTCAAGGTTATTGAAGGTCAAGGCATGCCAACCCTTAAAAACGATGGGAAAAGAGGTGACCTCCATGTCAAGTTTTTAGTTGACTTCCCCTAAGAATTAAGTGATGAACAACGGCAAGAAGCTTTTAGAATCTTAGAAAATTGTTGCTAATGATGACCATAGTTGTACATTTGTATATTTTGTATGCAGATATGAATGCATTTGCTATCAGTTAAAGACACAAATTTTTTATTAATGATAGATATACAATTCATGACTCAATGTTGGAATTGAATTATTTCTCCATAAGAAATAGCTGATAATTACATATATTTGTGTATATAGTACCTATAACCAGTTAACCACTGTTTTATGAATATCTTACTAGATTTCGCTGTAAATTTTATTTTATTTTGCATTCAGCTCCTAAAATAAAAAAATTAGTAAAATAAATAAAAAATCTAATTATTCTTGAATGAAAATGATAATTAATTTTTATTTTATTATTTTAAAAATTTTTCTTATATTAGAGAATCTTTTTCCTCCTACTTTATAAGTTCTTTATCTTTTTTGGGGGAACAATTCTATCAGTCTATAGCTTATTAGCTTTGAGGAAGACAGAATAGACATCAAACCTTCAATATTTATGAAAGAAAAAAAAAAGCTATAAAGAATATACATATACATTATATACACATTCTTTTTCGTTAGTTTTATTTTCATTTGGACCAAAGAGAGAGAAAGTTCAGTCACCTATATGATATGCCATACAATATTCCTATATTAAGTATTAAAAAGTACTTATGATTAAAATCTAATGTTCTACCACCATCTGTCATTATCCTGATTCTCACGGTTTTCATCGTGAGGAGTTTCAACAAAAACTTGTCCCTGGTCTCTAACATCTCTGAACATTGAAAAAAACGAGTTGAGACCCTCAGATGAAGCACCTCCTAAGATCCATAATAACATAGAACTGAATGAATTCATGGAACCGGAGTTCGGACCGCCTTCTGCTTGTCAAATGTCAGCTTGCCCAGGAATCTGCACGGGGTAGGCTACGCTGTCTTGATTGTTTTCTGGTCATCCTGTGATGCGTGAGCATCTTATCTATCTTTTCCTTGTGAATTTGTACTTGAATTGCTAAGTTTAATCAAAATTTAAATATCTTTTAGCCACTATGGATGATACTTTGAGTTGTGCATAATTCTATTTATTTCATGTAGTATTTGGATGGATTTGACAGAGTTTTGTAGTAGAAAAGGGAGAAAGCGAATGATGCTGTCAATCATGACCTCCTTGCACTCAAACAGAAATAACTTGAGCTACAGATGTCCAATTGATGTGATTTCAGCGGCATTGAAAAGCTAACTTCCAAGGCTTTCCAATGATATATAATAGTACATACTTCTTCTCCAGCAACCTCTACCTCCTCCACGTTGAACTTGGCCCCTGCCAAGTTCAGCGTGGAACTTGAAAGCTCCACCACATCCCAGCGTGGATCCGAATGCCCCAAGTGGTCCCCAAGCACTCATACAAAGCTGCGCTGAAATTAATTAATTTTGATTTAATTTTGATTTTATTTATAATTGGTAAAATATATTATTTAATTTTTAGAAAATATATTTTACATTAATTAGGATTAGATATAAAAGGGAAAAGAATCAGCCCTTCGGGCTCCTCTATCATCTCTTCTCTTCTACCTCATTCCACAATTTACAGTTTTTCAAAATCCTTATTTTCTCTCGGAACCATGAGCAACTAAACCTACACTGTTAAGGTTAAGAGCTATGTCTATTGTATGGATTGATACTATTATTTTTCTATTTTAATTCATGTACTGATTTATATTTCAAGAATTATTTTCGTTCTTTATCTTATGAATTTGGGTGGAACGGAAGTATGACCCTCTTTCTAATTGAGTTCTTGTATAACTTGGAAAAGCTCTTTACTTGAACAATAGCTTGAAAACATATTCTCCTAAATTTCTAATTATCTGGACTTAACGGGATACGTGACATATAATCCTCTTATATTTGGGTAATTAGGATTTTTGTGGCATATAAACTAGAATTGAACTTCATCATTGACAAACCCCAATTTGAGGATTTATCTTGTGCTGATTTCAAGGGTTTTATCAATGATTCCACACACTTTCTATATGAAAATACAAGAATTTGCATTCCTTTCCTAGTTGCGCCTCATGAATGAAAACATGCTTATTTCGCACTAAAATAGATACATTTCTAATATTCTCTTGATGCCATTCGATGCCGTGATTTGTGTGTTAAGTGGTTTCAGGATATAGAGAAGGAGTGGACCGAAAGAGGGAGGAAAGACGGGTACAAAGGAAGGAAGCATGAAGATTAAGCCTTGGGAATTTCTGCATGGGCGCGTGCGCGCACCTTGCGCGTCCGCGCGGATAAGGCTACGTGGAGCCGAAGCCAAGAGCCGGCTTGAGAAGCGGCTAAGCCAGGATCTTCATGGGCGCGCACGCGTACATCACGCCTCCGCGCACATTACAAGACGTCTCAACGGCGCGTGCGCGTGCCTTGCGCGTGCGCGTGTTTAAGAAGTCACGTGACTTAGGCGTGGAGGCAGTTAAGGATCCCACTCTTGGAGAAACACCTTGGCGGAAAAAGCTTAAGAAGACCAAAGGAACAAGGGTTGAGGACACTTTTAGTTCAATTCTTCTAGACCTAGATATTTTCCTTTTTTTGGAGAGAAGAGAGAGTTAGTTACATTTTTTGAGGAGAAGAAGAGGGAGATTCCAAGCTTCACTAGGGTTCATCCTCATCTAATTTCTGAATTTTCAATGACTTTTTGGGTGAGATCCATTACAATTCTCACTCCACTTTGTTCATGTCATAGATTTTCTTCTCCAATTTCAAGTAGTAGATACAATTGATCAATTCTCATAGATCTAGAATTCAACTTTGTAATTTTGGATTCCTTTGAGACTTGTTGTTAGATCCTTGTGTTGCAATACTTTCAATTTGACTTTCCTTCTCATTTTACTATGACTTTCCTTATTGCTCATCACATGTTTGATAAAATGACAACACTAGTTATGGAGTAGAATTTCCACACTTGGCATAGGGTTTGGTCTTTGGAAGAAGTTGAATAGTTGTATCAATAGTTGATTTGGAATTAGGGATTGCTAGTTGGCTTGGAGTGCACTAAAGCTAGATTCCCATGAGGTGAAGCTAGGACTTGTGACTCAAGTTGATTACTTTCATTTGACTTTCCTCTATACCTAGGGGATAACTAAATGAAGCAAGGCCTAATTGTTGTCAACATTGAATGAACTATAAGGATAGAATTTCTAATGCCAACCCTAAGCCAAGTCCTTTGATAGTTGATTGTTCATTTCTCATTACTTGCTAAACCCTTCAAAGAATTCCAACAAAGGCTTACTAAATCAATAAGATGCACACTTTGGTAATTCCAAGGGAGGACGACTCGGGAGACTAGTACTCTCGGATATAGATTGTAGAATTGTTTGATGAAGGATTTTGCGTCGGTTTAGACTATACTACGATTGATCATTTGATGATTTCTATACCGACAAAAATTCAATCGTCAAAATGGCGCCGTTGCCGGGGAGTTTGCTTAGTGTGCCATGTTATTGTTTTGGATTAAGTGTGTATATATGTACATAAGTTGCTCTTCATTGTAAATTGCTCAATTGACTAACTCCTCATCGTTACAATGAATTCCATTTTCCCTTCATTGCATGACGCGTTCACAACCAAATCCGAGCTTAGCCCCTTTTGATCCGGAAATAGAACGAACTTTGTTTCATATTAGACAAGCTCGGAGGCGGCTAAGATTTGGAAAGGGTGAAGAGGTTGTCACCACCTCAACCACCTTACTGGAAGTGAACATTGAACCGTCACTCAAAGAAGGCATTAATCATACTCCCACCAATATCACTAACAATTCTTCTTTTATTTTAGGTACTAACACCATGGACGCTCCAAGGAGAGTTACTATCAAGGAAGCGGGTGCACCGGATTATGTCCTTCAACCCCTTCATGTAACTCACCCCAATTTGAATGCGAACTTTGAATTGAAGACCGCTTTGATCAATCTCCTACCCAAGTTTCACGGGCTTCCCGCACAAGACCCTATTCGACATCTCAAGGACTTCCACCGCATATGCTCGACTACTAGACGGGAAGGGTCCGATGAAGTAGCCATATGGTTGTTTGCTTTCCCTTTCTCTCTTGAGGACAAGGCCAAAGAATGGTTCTACACTCTCTCTAGTGAAGTTACCTCCGATTGGGACCTACTTAGAAGCGGATTCTTGGACAAATTCTTGCCCCCGGAAAAGATGGATAGGCTAAGGAAGGAAATGTCTTGTATTGTGCAAGGTGAGACGGAACCACTCTATGAATATTGGGAACGATTTCGCAAACTACTAGATGCATGCCCCAATCACATGCTCGACACCCAAGTATTGCTTGGATACATATGTCAAGGGATGCAGGAGCAAGATAGAACCCTCTTGGACACTTCTAGCAATGGTTCTTTGTCGAAATACAAAACCGCGGAGGAGGCATGGCAACTTATTATTGACTTAGCCGAATCCAATCAACATATGAGGCGAAGAGTCAACCATCCAAGGACCGTGAACGAGGTATCAACTAGTAGTGAAGCCACCACCCTAACTCAATCCTTGAACAGGGACAACAACAACAATGGAGGAGGTCAAAGATGGAATAACAACTCGCAAAATTTCTCACAAAACCGACCATACAACTCACAAAATCAACCATACAACCAACAAAACCCACAAAGAAACTACCAACCATATCAACCACCACATCAAAGACCACCACCCAACCAATCACAAGCTCATCAACTCACATATGCAACCACCCCCTCCAACCAAGACGAAACACTCTGGACCATCATCCAAGGCCAAAAGGACTTACAAAACACACTTGCTTCCGGCCTCACCGGCCTCACCTCTACACTACAAGCTCTTCTTGCACGCATGGACACACCATCGACCCCCATTCTTTGATGCCATCCATCAAGTTCCTAGATATGCTAAATTCCTCAAAGATTTATGCATAAACAAGGATAGAATTCTTGAATTGGAAACCATCCCATTGGGGAGTTCTATTTCCGCTTTGATGGGAACACTACCGAAGAAGTGTGATGACCCGGGCCCTTGTATGGTCACTTGCACCGTCAATGGAGTTCAATTTAGAGATTGTATGTGTGACCTCGGAGCATGTGTTAGCATCATGCCGCTCTCCGTTTATCGGGTATTGAACTTGCCTCCACTAAAAAGGTCGACGGCAAGATTTGTCCTAGCGGATAAAAGCATAATAACCGTAGCGGGTGTTGCGGAAGATGTATTGGTGAATATAAAGGGGTTGGTGTTTCCGATTGACTTCTATGTCCTTGAAATGCCGTCAAGCGAAACCGAGAGAGCATCCTCTATTCTACTTGGAAGGCCGTTCTTGAGAACTTCTAGATTTAAGCTTGATGCTTACTCGGGGAACTACTCATTTGAAATAGATGGAAGAATTGTAAGCTTTAGCTTAGAGGAAGCAATGAAGCATCCACCAGAGAACCACTCTCTATTTCGGTGTGACCCAATCGATAACATAGTAGCCGAAGTGCATCTTGCAAGATTGGATGAGAAGTGCATGGTCAAAGAAGCAAATGAAGAGTCGAGCGAACTAAACACCACACACCATACAAACCATCCGGAAACTCAAACTTCAAGGAATGACAAGAAGATGGAATTGAAACCACTACCACCTCACTTAAGGTATTCATACCTTGATGAAGCCCGAAAGCTACCCGTGATAATTGCACAAGAGTTAACTCCTCAACAAGAAGAAAAATTGCTGAATGTATTGAGGAAAAACAAAAGGGCAATTGGGTGGAGTTTGGCGGATCTAGTGGGAATAAGCCCCCAAGTATGCGAGCACCGCATATTTCTTGAAGAAGGAGCAAGACCGGTCCGACAACCTCAAAGGAGACTTAACCCAACCATTCTTGAGGTGGTGAAGAAAGAAGTCACTAAGCTACTTGAGGCGGACATCATCTATCCTATCTCGGATAGTGAATGGGTAAGCCCGGTCCAAGTAGTGCCAAAGAAGTCCGGAGTGACAACAATCGAAAACGAAAGTGGTGAACTTATAGCAACAAGAGTGCAGAATTCTTGGAGAGTATGCATAGACTACCGAAGACTGAATGTGGCCACAAGAAAAGACCATTTTCCACTACCATTTATCGATTAAATGCTTGATCGGTTAGCCGGTAAATCATACTATTGTTTTCTTGATGGCTATTCCGGATACTTCCAAATTCATATTGCTCTAGAAGACCAAGAAAAAACCACATTTACTTGCCCCTTTGGAACGTATGCTTACAAGCGTATGCCATTTGGCCTATGCAATGCACCGGCAACGTTTCAAAGATGCATGATGAGCCTATTTGCGGACTTTCTAAAGCAATCGATGGAAGTTTTCATGGATGATTTTAGTGTATATGGTGAGTCATTTGAGCATTGCTTAGATAACCTTGAAAAAGTCTTAGAAAGATGCACCAAAACAAACCTTGTCTTAAATTTTGAAAAATGTCATTTCATGGTCAAACAAGGCATTGTTTTGGGACACATAGTATCAAAGGAAGGCATCTCCGTAGATCCGGCAAAAATAAATGTCATATCCAGTTTACCTTACCCCTCCTCCGAGAGGGAAGCCCGCTCTTTTCTTGGACATGCAGGATTCTACCGGAGATTCATCAAGGACTTTAGCAAGGTAGCCTTACCTCTCTCTCGATTACTACAAAAAGACACCGAATTTGAGATGAGCAAGGAATGTATGGAAGCATATGACAAACTCAAGGTAGCGTTGACACAAGCCCCTATTGTACGAGGACCCAATTGGATTCAACCCTTTGAAATCATGTGTGATGCTTCGAACTATGCGATAGGAGCCGCGTTAGCACAACGCGAGGGTAAGATTCCTTATGTCATAGCTTATGCTTCCAAAACATTAGACGGAGCCCAATCCGACTACACTACTACCGAAAAGGAATTTTTAGCTATTGTTTTTGCTTTGGACAAGTTCCGAGCATATCTTCTTGGTTCCAAGGTAGTAGTGTACTCGGATCATGCGGCACTGAAGTATTTGTTGGCAAAAAAGGAATCAAAACCGAGATTAATTCGTTGGGTGCTCTTATTACAAGAATTTGACTTGGAAATCAAAGATAGGAGCGGTGCCCAAAACCTAGTGGCGGACCATTTAAGCCGCCTTGAACACACAAAAGGCGACACCACTCCTATCAATGATTCCTTTCCTTTAGATGCCTTGCATGCAATCTCAGAAGTGGTTCCTTGGTATGCCCCAATAGCAAACTATTTGGTTTCACGCACTTTCCCTCCCAATCTCAACAAACACAAAAGGGATAAGCTGAAAAGCGAATCTAAATACTATATTTGGGATGATCCCTATTTGTGGAGGTGTGGAGCGGACCAAATAGTGCGACGGTGCATACCTCAAACCGAATTCCAAGCAATCTTGGACGCTTGCCATGCTTCCGAAGGAGGTGGTCACTATGGGCCCCAAAGAACGGCAAGAAAAATCTTTGATTGCGGATTTTGGTGGCCAACTCTTCTCAAAGATGCTTCTCTCTATTGCAAATCTTGTCCCCAATGTAGTAGGTTTGGAGATATTTCCAAGAAGGACGAAATTCCCCAACAAAATATGCTTTTTTGCGAAATCTTTGACGTATGGGGAATCGACTTCATGGGACCATTTCCAAATTCCAATGGCTTTCTCTACATCTTGTTAGCCGTCGATTATGTGTCAAAATGGGTTGAGGCAATCCCCACCCGAACGGATGACGCTAATGTTGTGTATTCTTTTGTGAGAAACAATATCATTTGTCGCTTTGGCGCCCCAAGAGCAATCATAAGTGACCAGGGATCCCACTTTTGCAACAAAAGAATAGACGGCCTCATGAGAAGATATGGCATCATCCACAAAGTCGCCACGGCCTACCACCCTCAGACAAACGGCCAAGCCGAAGTCTCTAACCGGGAAATCAAGCATGTGCTAGAAAGGATTGTAAAGCCGAATAGGAAGGATTGGAGCATCAAACTCTCCGATGCACTATGGGCCTATCGAACGGCTTACAAGACACCCATTGGCATGAGCCCCTTCCGGCTTGTATACGGTAAAGCATGTCACTTACCGGTGGAGATCGAACATAAAGCTTATTGGGCCGTAAAGGAGTGTAACATGAGCTTGGGTGGGGCCGGAGTAGAGAGAAAGCTCCAATTGGCGGAATTGGAATGTTTGAGATTGGAAGCTTACGACAACTCTAGACTCTATAAGGAAAAGTTGAAAGCCATCCATGACAAGAACATTAGGAGAAGAGAATTCCAACCCGGTGACCTAGTCCTTCTCTACAATTCAAGGTTGAGATTACTACCCGGAAAGCTTAGATCAAGGTGGGATGGGCCCTACCAAGTGGAGAAAGTAGAACCTTATGGAGTCTACCACTTGCGCCACCCATCAAGCCCGGACATCTTCAAGGTAAACGGGCACCGTCTCAAATTGTATCATGGTGAGCAAAGAAGGAATGCCAAGGAATTTGAAGTGTTCCTCTTGAGGGATGCAACTCTTGAATAACCACTATAAGCTGCTGAAAGTCCAACTTAAGGACATTAAACAAAAGTGCTAGGTGGGAGACACCCCACCATGGTAAGATCTTCCTTTGAGACTTGTACATGGACACTTGACTTCATGTTTGTTAGCTAGATTTTAATGACAACTCCCCTTCATTTGTTGACTTCATTTGCTATGGTGCTTAAGTGGCTGTATGGAAAAGGGGGGGGGGTTTGAGATGTTGAAAATGGTGTAACCACTTGCAAATTTAGAAATACCCACCCCTCTGCGCGTGCGCGCACATGGCGCGTGCGCGCACATGGCGCGTCCGCGCACATGAGCGAAATCCGCCAATCGACGCGCAAGCGCATGACGCGCGTCCGCGCCGATTGCTTTGATGCCCCCTAGTACATTCTACAGAGAGTTAAGCCTCTCTCAAGCCTACACTAAGCCACCAGCCTAACACCTTTGCCGCGTGCGCGCACGTGGCGCGCACGCGTCCATTCAAAGCTAGCACAGAATGCGCGCGCGCGCCACAGCCGCGCACGCGCCCTTTCACTCTGCACTCCTCTCTGGGCCATTTCACAGAGAGTTGAGCCCCCTCCAGGCCCCTCTCATGCCCGGGGCGCAACCACGAGGACGCGCACGCGCACTGTGCGCGCGCGCGCCAAAACGCGCTGAAGCCATCTCTGGTACTTTTTCCAGGGAGTTAGGCCACCCCTATGCCTCTCCGCGCCCCTAGCCCACCTCGCCCCCTGCGCGAGCGCGCAGCGCGCGCGTACGCGCCGGTGATTGACGCCTTAAAAGTAAAAGGGACACACTCACCCCTTCATTCTCATTCCACCTCTCTTCTTTTTTCCTTATCTTTCTACATCTCACAAGGTATTATACTAGGCCCCTCTTAGTTCATAAATCTCTCATTTAATTGCACCATCTTTTAGGTAACTTTCTTCTTCTTTTTCTTCTCTCTTCCCTCTTTCTTTAGTTCCTCCCTTGGGATGTCTTTGCCCCCTCTTCTCTCTCAATCCAATTCTTCATAAGCATTTGGGTCTCACACTAACTTGCATGCATAGATGAATGGTGTTACTTACTTTTCTGGCACTCAAATATGCATTACATTCATTAATAATGGATTGTGGAAAGTTACATTGCTCCCACTTTCACATAATCAAATACTACTTCAAGGATGCACACCAAGTGTTTGATGAAAGGCACACTTGAATTTTGGACTTCTTGTGACTACCTTGCCTCTCAACCAATCACTTTTGCGTGCATCCCTACTTTCCACAAACCATTCATCCCCGTTGTCTTCCATTTATGGTCTCCAAGGGTGTGTGCTTCTCATGCTTCTTCCTTGCATGCTTAAACTACCCTTGCACCACATGAAAATTATTTGCCTTGCTATTCACACATTATCCTAGTTACATGTTGCAGCTGTCATGTAACTAAGATACCCATATTCTATGGCATAACTTTTCATTACATAGAGCTCATGTACCTCCACTTCTTTGGTTTGATATTTTCCCTTCTTGCTTCTACAGGATGGTCATCAAAAAGAACAACGGGAAAGGCCCCAAGAAGCCGGCTTCCAATAAAGCACGCCAAGAACTAACGGCGAAGCCCCTCCTGAAGAAGTCTAAGGGCCCCGTTGACGTTCTAGAGAAGGACAACCCTCCCAAGGATTCAAACAAGTTTCCCAACCGTTACTGCGAACTTGTTTACTCCAGAATGATTGAAAGGAATTACCATCCGGAACCCCTCCTAGTCTTACCGGCTCACCTCAGTCCGGTTGTGATGCCACATATTGAACGGAGGCATTGGAGATTCCTCTTGAGGCAACCAACGGAGGCAAATCTCTCTTGGGTGGTGGAATTCTACTCCAACTTCCACTCACCTCATCTCACATCAATATTTGTGCGCCGAAAACAAGTGTCGGTCACCGTGGAAACCATCCGAGAGGTCCTTGGAATTGCACCGTCAACGGATGCATATGATGCCTACCAAGAGGTCTTGGCTACATGCGCCGACCGCACATTCGATTGGAGCGCAATCCTCCGCGTCATTGCTTTACCCGACGCATGTTGGATTCGGGGGACCATAAAGCGAAGACCCAAGGGTTTAGATGTCCGCCACCTCACTCAAGAAGCCACGGTATGGGCCCAAATTCTAGCTCACTACGTGCTCCCAAGCACACATGGGTCATCCATCACCGCCGAGCTTGCCTTATTGATATGGTTCATTTTGACCGAGAAACCGGTCGATGTTCCGCGTGCCATCCGCCAATCCATGGGGTGTATTCATGCCAAGGGAAATCTGCCATTCCCCGCTTTAGTAACGGTATTAGTTGCGAAAGCCGGCGTCAACCGGGAGATTAAAGATAGGCGAACCTCAATACCGGTCGATGGCGATATCATTCCGACCAAGAGATGCCTCAAGCCTCCGGAAGTCACCAAGGACAGTGAACTGCCCACATCAACTGGCCACGCTACCACTTCATCTACATCACAAAAATCGGCCGCCCAACGCCTTGAAGACATTCACAACAAATTAGACCGTTATGAGAGGCGCAACCAACGCCGCTATGCTCATGTGAAGAGGCTTCTAAGCATCGTCACCCCACCTATGGAGGAACCCGATATCTCCACCTCCACCGCAACTTCAAGCGGTGATAGCAATGGCATTAGAGATGTGGCACACTCGGAGCTCAATCAACCGCTGCGCCTAACCTTTAGCACGGAGGACCGTGCTAAGTTCTAAGTGTGGAGAGGTCGGCCGACCGATCTCCATAGGTAACATCCGAATAAATCTGAATAAATTAGGATAGGTTGCATGATTAGGTCTTAGTTGGCACCATTTGCATGATAAGCCTGCTTGGTTGGAACAATGAAATTCTCTCTTAGGAAACTAACACGGTGGGGCAACCATGATGGTATTGCAAAATTTTAAATGCTTTAATGCCAAAGTTGCATGAAGAATTATATTTTGGAACATGGTTTTGAGCTAAGAACATAAGCTTGTGAGATTTGAGCCTAATGGTGTGGTTACATCTTATAACCACTTATTTTTCCTTCTTGTGTGCATCATTCTCCTTCTATGATTGTGATCCTTGACTTGTTTGATTCTTTATGTCCATTATTTGGTGTATTCATGCATTTATATGATTGAGGCCATCATTTCATTAGCTCACTCACCCAAATGGCCTTACCTTCGATCTCCCTTTGTTAGCCAAACTTGAGCCTACGATTAACCCACTCTGTTCTTAATTTAACACATTACAAGCCTTAAAGCGGAAAACAATAAAAGTCCTTATTTGGATCTTTGATTAGCTTAGGCTAACGTGTGTGATATCATTCAAGTGTGGGAACCTTAGGACATTAGGTGAATAGAAGGGTATTTTGTATTATTATTGAAAATATTGGGAATTGGGTACATACTCATGAATTGATCAAATGTAAAACCTTATGCATTGACGCTCTTGTATATAAAAAAAATGAGAAAAATAAAAAAACAAAAGAAAAGAAAAACAATATGGAAAAGAAAAAAAAAGAGAAAAGAGAAGAAGAAAATAATAAATGGGGGACAAAATGCCCCAAAGTGAAGCTCAAGAGAAATCAATGCATAAGTATTGTGAAACAAAAAGAAAATGTATGAGTATGTGGAAAAGTGAGGAATGGGTAGTTAGGTTAGTACTTAATTGTATAGGTCATTATATAGGTTAGGAGGGAAAGTTTGAGTTAATCAAAGATTCAAATCCTAAGTCCACTAGCCATATATGATCCTACCTTGACCCTAACCCCATTACAACCTAAGGAAAAGACCTCATGATAATTGTATGCGTGCATTGAATAATTGTTGATTGTTAGATGCAAAACAATTCTTGGAAAGCATGATTAGGGGAGAATTGAGAGAATAACCCCCAAACACCGAGTGATTAGAGTGCAAACACTTCCGACGAGGGTTCGATGCTCAAACCTTCACCGAAAGAGAGAAAGAAGACGGGTACGAAGAAAGGAAGCATGAGGATTAAGCCTTGGGAATTTCTGCATGGGCGCTTGCGCGCACCTTGCGCGCCCGCGCGGATAAGGCTACGTGGAGCCGAAGCCAAGAGCCGGCTTGAGAAGCGGCTAAGCCAGGATCTTCATGGGCGCGCACGCGTACATCATGCCTCCGCGCACATTACAAGACGTCTCAACGTGAAGCAAGGCCTAATTGTTGTCAACATTGAATGAACTATAAGGATAGAATTTCTAATGCCAACCCTAAGCCAAGTCCTTTGATAATTGATTGTTCATTTCTCATTACTTGCTAAACCCTTCAAAGAATTCCAACAAAGGCTTACTAAATCAATAAGATGCACACTTTGGTAATTCCAAGGGAGGACGACTCGGGAGACTAGTACTCTCGGATATAGATTGTAGAATTGTTTGATGAAGGATTTTGCGTCGGTTTAGACTATACTACGATTGATCATTTGATGATTTCTATACCGACAAAAATTCAATCGTCAATCCTCTAATTGGAATTAAGTGACCAAGGAATTGGCGGTTGATGAAAGTTAGAGTAGACTAAAAAGGTCTAAGGAATTAGGGCTTAGTCATATATAGTTTGTCATGAATTGAATCTTGCATGATTAAAATAGTTAGTAAGAAAAGTCAATCCGGAAAATAGATAACTCTGAAGCCTTAACTGTTTCTCCATATTTTATTCACAACTCGTTTACTGCTTGCTTTCTAATTTACTGAATTTACTGTTTAATGCTTTTGAACTCTTAAACACCATTTTCTGCTTGTCTAACTAAGTAAATTAATCAGCCATTGTTGCTTAGTCCATCAATTCTCGTAGGATCGACCCTCACTCACCTGAGGTATTACTTGGTACGACTCGATGCACTTGACGGTTAGTTTGTGGTTAGAAATTCCGCACCATCCTGGAGGCTCAACAACTCCTGCACTGTTCTGAGGCGCCGATGGATCAAACCCCAGCCTGAACCCTGCCCCTAAATTTGAATATGTGTTAGTTACTCCTTGGTTTCTTGTGTTCAATCTTGTGATGTGCAAGGTTGACGCAAGAATAGTAGATGAGGTAATGTGAAAGTCTTGTTAATGTGACCGCCGATTTTGCATGAATCTTTGCAATGCCGGTACCTAATAAACATAGTATGAGTTAAGTTCAATTCATTAACAATTATCAATAATATCACTATATAAGTACATAGATCTATAAGAAAAATATCCAATCTCAGATCATTTGATCTAACATGATGTTCTATGTGGGCAAAGCATGATGTTCTGGCTTCGCGACTAGCAGAGACGGTGAGGAAGAGAAGAGTGGCAGCGGCTGGGGGGGCTGACGGTGGCTGGGGGGACTGACGGTGGCTAGTGGGGCAGTGGCTGGGAGCTGATGGTGGCGGCGGTGTTTTCTCTCAAAGGTTAGGCAAATTAGGGATTTGGTTGGAATGTGAGAGTGAGACAGAAGGGAGAGGGTCGGGTGTTTTAGGGGGTGGGGTTTTTACGTTTTTTTTTTTTTTTAGAGAATCGGTCTTTTGACCCGGCCGGTTCAGCCGGTTCACCAGTTAACCACCGGTTCGGCCGGTTTTTAAACTGGTTTTTTGCAAGGCAATTTTATGCGTCAACCGGACCGGTCATAAGACCGGTTCTCGGTTAATCCGGTCGAACCGGCCAGTCCGGTCCGATTTTCAGAACCATGAGAATCAGAGCAAAAAAGAAGAAGGTGACACAGTCATATATTCTGATTCAGTTGTCCAATGCAATGCAACCTACATCCAGTTTTCACCACAACATTGGTGAAATTTTCACTATCTTTTAAGTATTACATATACCAATTTTCTAGAACTCAACATAATCCTATTTGAGACACATCAAGCTTCAACACAAATTTGATTTGGTTATGTATCTTCCTAAACTAGACATACTAAGTACTTACCAAACTTAGCAAGGAATACCTCTCAGGTACTTAATACCAAACAGATACAACTAAAATAAATCTAAAATCACTATTGGCTTTTCTCTCAAGTGTTTCTGTCAGCCTTTTCTCTCAATGACTTTTATCAATGTCTCTCTTTCTTGCCTTTTACCTCAGAATGAATACAAAGAAAGATATACACTGAAACAAAAATACAAACAGTAAAATATGAAGGAGATGATGATTCACAGTCTTGACTCTATGCGTTGAATCTAACTTTTGAACTCATAACATTGTTTTTCATCTTGGTGGAGTGCTCCCTTTAATGTAGGTGCAATACTTTCAAGACTTCAAACTCAGTTTGTGAGGTTATACACTTTTCTCTCTCGGGCTCTCTCTCCTTGAGCTCAATTGAGAATCATTTCCTTTTTGTAACTTACTCTGAGCCACGGTTAGGATTTTTTTTCCTTCAAAGTCAACTTCTTGGTCCTTAAACCAACTGAAATCCTTCATTCTTTTTTTTCAATCAATCCCAAAAATTAGAGATTTTGAATCAGGACTTAGTACCGTAGCAGACATAGCAGTAGCACCATTCAACTTTTTCCACAAGCTTAACAAAATCCAAACCTTTAGATTTGTGCTTTGGTTCCAAAAAATACTTTCAACCATTGATTCACGGCAGAGATGTTTAGCCACCATTTTCTTCATTTTTTTCAAAATGGTAGTACATAGAGTAAGAAAAGATGTGAAGAAATTAACTTGCATGCAAATGAAAACAAATTATCTTTAACCTCTGAACTTGTTTAGCATGCTTTTGATTATCTTGATTTGACATTAATTTACTTGATTAACTTTTTCTTTCTTCTTCTTTGGTATTTGAACACAAAGTGAAACTCTATTTTTCTTCTCTGATATTTATCCGAAGTGAACTTAGCAAGATTTAGGGTTACTTTACTTTTACTTAATTGGTATTGGACTTTATCTTAGTTTCACTTTGCATTCAGCTGCCTTGTGATCACTTTATTTCAATTGTTTGGGCTGCAGCAATACTCATTGGGCCTGCACACTTAAGCCACATAATCAAAAATCACTTATCAACCCAAAACTTAACTTGCTTGTCATCATCAATGTGTTATTTATTTTCTTAACTCAACAAACTATTAAATTTATATGACCTAAAGTAAACTATGCGTTTTCACCTAAATTATATTAGACCCGATCCAATATATTTTTTTAAAATACTATAACAAGAATAATAATGCATATTTAATAAAATTCAATTTTTAATTTATAATTTAAAATTTTAATCTTGATTTTTATTCAAAATACTATTTTATTAATATATTTTTGTTATTAATTTTTAATTATTTTTCATATTTTTTGTTTTAATAATTAATAATATATATTATTTTCAAACTCATTTCAAGAATACATGTTAAGAATAAGATTGGATACGCTGACATGTGATAGTATTTTAGTGCATCCAAACATGTCTGGAGAAGAATTTTTCCCTTTTTATTAAGACACAGTTGGATACAGAAGACATGCGTGTTGAATAAATGTGGTATCTAAAATGTGTTTGATATACAAATATGATAAATCAGGCAAGTATCCGTACTTCATAAATTGTGTCTATTATTTAAAGAGTTAAAATTTTAAAAATTAAAGAGTTAAAATTTCATTAAATATGCATTATTATTT
>NC_029790.2:4253392-4298538 GCF_000816755.2 Arachis ipaensis | reverse complement strand
GATTTAAAATTTAAAAGTTAAAAAATACTAATATTAATAAATTTTTAAAATTAATATGCATGATTATTCTTGTTATAATGTTAAAAAAAATATATTTAATCAGGCCCAATATAATTTAATATATACCAACCTAATATATTATATATTGTCTTAGTTATTTTTTCTTTCTCATTTTTTTTCTAACGCTGTTTTGTTCCTATTTCAACAAAAAAAAAATTAAGTACGATTTTTATTTTTAAAGTATAAATCTAAAATTTTCCTCCCTTATTATTTTATGTTTTTTACAAAATATAAAAATAAAAAATAATTAATTCAAATAATCTAAATTTATTTTATTTAATATTTATTATAAAATATATTAAATGAAATAAAAAAATAAGTTTTAATAAATTTTAACTAATATTTTTCGTTTACCAAATATTTTTTTAACTAATATAACTTTAATTTTAATCAAGATATGTTTAGCTAATATACAATTGTGTGCGTCGAGTTAAACCCCAAATTAGCCCCTGAGATTCAAAAAATGCATCGATTTGGTCCCTAATTTTTCAATTGCACTATTTATGTCTTTGAAATTGAAAAAAATGCACCTATTTGATCCTTTCTCGTTTTTCCGTCCAAACTGCTTCCTGGCGACAGTGATGTGGCAATGGATTGCCACACTAGTACTCAAAGGCGCCGTTCTCTCCAAACTACTAAATTCATTCAAAGCAGCCTCCACCAAATTGCTATTATTTCCGTCAACAAAAGCAGCAATATCTTCAGAGAAAGAAGAAGAAGAACGGTTACTCTTTTTCCTCGTGGCCTTCATGTTCCTCTACAGCTTCTTAGAGCGCTTTCTTCTTACTTCCAACCTCCTCAGCGTCTGCAACTCCTTCCTCTTCCTCCACTACTCCTCTGTCTCCGTTGGAAGGGAACATATTCTTATCAGATTCGTTGTGCAAGACATTGGCATGTTATTAGTGTAACCCATAATATCTTGATTATTATTATTGCTGTTGTTATTATCTTCATCTCTAATGAGGGCTTTGAGAATGAAAATTCGGGTATTGATATTGTTCTCTTGATCTTCTTCGCTGTTGGGTCATACCAAAACGACCGTTCATTGAAAGACAAGTCTCAGCTCAATCTCTTGTTCTGCATCTCCATCACCATGGCGATGTTGTTGTTGTAGCTCATGATGGTGATGATGGTTCATGGACATGAACCTTTTTAGCAGATCTCTTGAAAAATCGCTCATGCGAGTTCTGCTGTTCTCTCTTTCCTCAACAACTTGTGCCATTGAAGAATTTGGGATTGAAACAACAAAAAAGAAGAAAAAAGGTTACCTTTTTCAGGGAAAGAAGAATACCCAGATGGCTCAGAATTCACGAGAACTTGAAAATTAAAGTTTGTTTTTGGTAGGTAACTGAAGATTGGTGATGAACCAGAAGAGAAACAAGGTCGAATCAAATGGTTTTTGTACTCATACAGGGAGTGAAAACGAATAGAGAAGAAGAAGAAGTTCTGTAGTTAGGATTAAAAAGGGCCTCAGGGACCACATTAGGTTAAACACTTTCAATTGCTACGTCATGTAACCGTTAGACACTCCAGCGTGGCAATCTATTGCCACATCACTGCCGTCGGGAAGCAATTCGGACGGAAAAACGAGAAGAGATAAAATAGGTGCATTTTTTCCAATCTCAAGGACATAAATAGTGCAATTGAAAAATCAGGAACCAAATCAGTGCATTTCGTAAATCTCAGAAACTAGGGGTGTCCATGGATCGGATCATATCCGCAGATCCGCAGTAAATATCCGCATCCGATCCGAAAATTGCGGATATGATCCGATCCGCAAATTGATCGGATCGGATCGCGGATATCTGCTCTACATCCGTGTATCCGATCCGCGAATCCGCAGATCCGCACTATAATAATTAAAAAATATATATATATATATATATATGTTTGGTATTATATTTACTTGTTTGTATGTTTTAGTTAGTAATTATTATTCATATATTGTATTATTTTATTTTTGTTATTTAGAGAGAGTTTGATTAAAAATATTTTAGGAATAAATAAGTTTAAAAGTATAAAAGAAACATTTTTATCGAATTCTTTTACATAGAAATATAATTAAAAAGATAAAATTTAATTATGCGGATATATCCGATATCCGATCCGATTCAATCTGCAAATGTGCGGATCGGATCGGATCGGATCTGGCACTAAAAAGTGCGGATATCATATCCGATCCGATCCGATGAAAATTGTGCAGATCGGATCAAATTTTCGGCCATATCCGATCCGATCCGCGGACATCCCTATCAGAAACTACTTTGGAATTTAAGTCGTGTGCGTCACATCATATACCCAAATTACCCTCCACTGGGGTTAGGAAGAGTTCCCTCCACGCGTTGCCCAAAATAGTGATGGCGGGAACTTAAATTTATTTCATTTACAATCAGATCCCGCTAATCCCTTCACGGAACCTTCAACCTTCCGCTATATAAACCCTTTTCTCTCCGTTTCTCTCATTCTATCTTTCGTTCTATTTATCCCACCAATTTTCCCTAGAAACTCAAAACCCTAACCCTACCGAGACAAAGCAAGAAAACCTCCAAACCCTCCATTTTCAAGATGCTGGAACTCCGTTTAGTGCAAGGTTCTCTGCTGAAGAAGGTTCTAGAAGCAATCAGGGAGCTCGTGAACGATGCGAACTTCGATTGCTCCGCGACTGGGTTCTCACTCCAGGCCATGGACTCGAGCCACGTTGCTCTCGTGGCCCTCCTACTGCGGTCCGAAGGGTTCGAGCACTACCGGTGCGACCGTAACATCTCGATGGGGATGAATCTCAACAACATGGCCAAGATGCTACGGTGCGCCGGAAATGATGACATCATCACCGTCAAGGGCGATGACGGCAGCGACACGGTCACTTTCATGTTTGAGAGCCCAAGTACTGTTCATTTGCCCAAGAAATCTTGATTTCAATTTCTCATTTTAATTTTGTTCGATTATTTCTAGGGTTTTAGAGGATAAGAGGCATGATTTTGATTCTGTAGTTGATATGAGTTCAGTTGTTAATAATTGGTACAAAATTTAGTGTCTTGTGTTTGGATTTCTAGGATTGTAAAAATTCATATGCAGGAATTCGGCTTTAGTGTTTAATTTTAATCAAGATAGTGTTCAACTGTGTATTGTTCATGTGTTGGAGTCTGTTTATTGTAGTGCAGCTGTTATGTTACATTTTGGTTCAAGATCTGAATTATGAAGTTTTGGATATTGAAAAGATTTGTAATCTGACTATTCTCTTTTTTTGTTTATGTCTTGAAGCACAAGATAAAATTTCTGATTTTGAGATGAAGTTGATGGATATCGACAGTGAGCACCTTGGAATTCCTGAGGCAGAGTACCATGCCATTGTTAGAATGCCGTCTGCTGAGTTTGCTAGGATTTGCAAAGATCTTAGCAGTATTGGTGACACTGGTAATTTGCTTTGCTCTGAATTTTCAGGGATTTTATGGTGCTATTTGTTTTCTTTTGGAAGTTAATAGTTTAGCTGATACAATTCATTCATTTTGTGATGAATGTTGTAGTTGTCATTTCTGTTACTAAGGAAGGTGTAAAGTTTTCCACAAAGGGTGATATTGGAACTGCAAACATAGTCTGCAGGCAGAACTCTTCTGTGGATAAGGTAATGGAGATTTATTTATTTTTTGTAATCATAACTTTACTGTTTGTACAATTTAGTTCTCTTATAATTTGAAATACATGCTGATTGATGGTTTTACATGGTATTTGGTTGATATTGCAGCCTGAAGAAGCCACTACTGTAGAGATGAATGAGCCTGTATCCTTGACATTTGCATTGCGGTACATGAACTCATTCACAAAGGCAACTCCATTGTCTAACCAAGTTACCATCAGTCTTTCAAATGAGCTTCCAGTTGTGGTTGAATACAAGATTGCTGAGATGGGTTATGTCCGCTTCTATTTGGCTCCCAAGATAGAAGAGGAAGAAGAGGAGACAAAACCTGAAGTTTAGGTGTTGGATTGACTCTATTGGGTCTTTAATTCGGTTGTAGTATGCCTTGATACATCTTGTTGAAGATATTGGGTCTTCAATTTGATCAAGAATAGCCTTCTTCTTGTTACCGTTGACGTTCTCTAAGCTAATCACTGGGATGAGAAAGGAGAGTGCTATTTAAGTATTTAGGAATTCTTCTAGGTAGTTTTGCTATTTAAGTATTTAGGAATTCTTCTAGGTAGTTAAATTAGTTTTGTATGGTGATGATATGGCTAAATTTTCATAACGCATGCTTTTCAATTAGGCTTGTTGAGACTTATATGGTTATATCAAATATCATATCATATGCTAAGTTGTGTCGTTGAATTTTCTGAGGCTGCCTCAAAGCACCAAGTTGCAATAGTATTAATGCATTATTATTTCCCCTAAGCTAGTTGGAGTTTTATCGCGTGTTTTATTGGAAGGTAGTTGCCACAAGCTAGTTAATAGTTATAAAATTCAATTCAACAAGGATCTATTTACCGTTCAATTGTAAAATATTATTAGATATTAGTCCCCCTAAATCCCTTTTCTGTTACTTAGAACAATGATCAACAAATGGATGTGTATGTTTTATGCTGCTGCTGTTTTGATTAGAAGTTTATGAATTGTCACAAGCAAGAAACTTAAAATCAACACGATAAACAATATCCTGGGCTACATTGTCTTTCTGGTGATTTTTTTTAAGTTTCTTATATAAAAAAGCAGAGCAAAAACAGGCATTGGTGCTTGAAATCTGCTACTCTTCATATTAAAATTGAGGCGCTTTGGTTATTTAATGTATGCAAAAATTCATCAGCTGCCATTAATAGCAAAAGAATTTCACTAGGGAGTTAATGGGATATCCGTACAATATGTACAATGGGCTAATTATTTATATTATTCTCGTTATAATATTAAAAAAATATATTGGATCAAATTTAATAAATTATTTTTAGAAAAGTTTTCAGAAGATGAAAACATAAGAATCTATGTACACAAATGAAAATCAAATTGGATCGAGATATGGTTATTCTAACCCACAAAAGATGGGATAAGTGTAGCAAAGGTGTGAGATATTATGAATCTGACCATCTAACGGTGATCCGATGGATGACCACATACCCTACTTTGTTATTATCTGGAGTTTTAACCGTGATTTTTATTATTTATCTGAGCTACAGTTAACAGAGAATTTTTTATGGGCTTAATCCATTGACATCTTCGATGTTTATGTTACCCTTTCAAAAAATAATTGATAAAATACTAATGAAACAATATTCATAAGTATTAACTATTAATCACTAAAAAAAAAGGACAAAAGTGCTCTAATTAATATAATTTTAAAGTTGCATTCAACTTTAATAGTCCTAATTTATTTTATTATTCCATATCTTTCTTACAAAATTGTGCAAAGTTAAATTTATAAAAAGGAAAAAAAAATCACAATGGTTTGCCAACGAATAATAAATCACAATGGTTTGAATAGATTTTGTTTTCTAATATAAATAGTAATTGGGTTGCTTAACATTCTTATATTTGAGTCATTTCACAAATGAACAATACTCAACCGTTAATCAAATAAGAAAATGTTCGAACCACACTGCTCCAGCTTGTTGCCAACGACTCTGTTTTAGCAACATTTCTGTTCAACACTAAGAAAAACTGCACTTCCCAAATAGATTGCTAATAGTTAATATTTGAGTTAATCGAAATCCTAAAATTACACATAAAACCATCTCATCGAAGCATCACATATTTAAACTGCTAATAAAAAGTAAATTGAAAAAAGATAGTGAACAAATTCAAAGTAAAAATCACATAAACTAATAATTTATTCTCAGAAGATTACACACTCGATTATACTATTTAGTCAATAATAAATAAGTTTAACTTCTCTCACTCTTTATCAAGAAATCTTATACTAAAAATAATAACTAAATAAAAAATATACAAAATGTTACATTCTGACATAATTATGTTCACTTACCAAAGATCTATACTCAATATATGCAATCAATTATAAACTCGAGTTAAAAAAAATAAAACATACATATGTATAAAGGAAATTTATTCTTTTTAACCGATTCTCTAACTTGACAATTTCCTATATTTCGAACACTTAACTATGTGAGTTAACGGAAATATTTGATAATAAAAAAAGTCAATTAAAAATAGTCATAATTTATCTCATTTAATATTTATTAATTATTGTAATAATTAATTAATTATTATAATAATTATTGCGGCCCAGCCCAGCTGGCCCCATGGTTGATCCGACTGGCACGCGTCCTTGACGGATCCGGGCGATCGTTCAGCGGGGCACCACGCGTCCGGCTGTTGACCCAAACACCTTTTCTTCTGGGAGCCAACTCACCTGGCAACAGCTAGCAGGGGAAACTTCGCGGAAGGTGGGTCTGTCCACGAGGGGCCCACCTCTGACACAGTATATAGGGGGAGGGGTCAAGGTACGTCACCATAACTTTTCCTCTTCACCACCTGCTCACCTACTGACTTGAGCGTCGGAGTGTCCTTGCATGTGGCACCCCCCTCACCTCGCGAAGAACTCGGGAAGTCGGTTGCTCACGCTTCTCATTCCCAGGATCCAGGCCAAGGCAGGGACCCACCTTCACACCCAACAAGCAACCTTAAATCGTCCGATAACCGACCAACCATGTGGAGACAGATAATAGCCAGGTTCGGAATACTGGAAGTCGTCAGTTGAACATCCTGGGACCCAGTTCACGGATAAAAGATTCGGAGAATTTCTTGCCAGCCTGGGCATACAGCAAAAGTTCTCGTCAGTTGAACATCCTCAGACTAACGGACAAGTAGAAGCGGTGAACAAGGTCATCCTGCAGGGCCTCAAGAAGCGACTTGACCAGAAAAAGGGGACATGGGCGGACGAGCTAGCATCAGTCCTCTGGTCCTACCGCACGACCCAGCACCGGAGAGACCCCTTTCAACTCACGTATAGGGTAGACGCAGTAATACCTGTAGAGATCGGCGAACCGAGCCCGCGGATACTCCTAGGAGGAGTCGACGAAGCCATAGAAAAAGACTTGGTAGATGAAGCCAGGGAGATGGCCCACTTGTTGGAAACGGTGTTAAAACAGAAGATGGCTCTGCGCTACAATGCCAAGGTACTCAAGAGAGAATTCGAGCGGGACGACCTGGTCATGCGACGCAACGATATCGGGTTACTAACACCCGGGCAAGGAAAGCTGGCGGCAAATTGGGAAGGCCCGTACAAAGTGAAAGAAGTGCTCGGCAATGGGGCCTACAAATTGGAACGGCTTGATGGCAAAGAAATACCAAGGACATGGAATTCGGTTAACCTAAGGAGGTTTTATCCTAGCAGCCAAGGCATGCTAGGCGAGCAAACGACCTACCAGGTTCAACCAGGCGAGTAAGATTTGTATTGCTGTATACGGGATCTTTTGACTTATGATTGTTGTTTATGTCGTCTGTTTTACCCCGTGTTTATATTATTCGGCTTTATCATTATCATGTCTCGTAGATTTTATTTGAAACTCAGGGGTGTTCTCTTTGCGCGCTTAAATAAGCAAAACAAAACGGCACCCCGGGACTGATCACCCCGGGAACCCAAAATATTAAAAGCCACAAATCGGCTCCAACGACTACCAAGCGAAACGATTAACTACCAGTAAAACGGTAAGAAACAATGATGGTAGACAAGCAATTAGCTGCATATCTGCCAAAAACGGCAACCCAGTTCACCACAACTACCTTGTTACATACACCAAAAAACGACAGTCAAGCTAGCCAAAAGTATACAAAAATCTACATATTACAGAAAACAAAGTACAAAGGCAAGACCAAATCACTTCTTCGAGATGTCGACAATCTTCCCATCCTTGATGGTCTTGAAAACGCTAACAGCTGAGGTATTGAAGTCGGGAGCCAGCAGCTTTACTTGAGCCTTGAGGGCCTCCTCAGTCATCAAGATGGCGTTCTTCCCTTACTTCACGGTCTCCTTGTACTTCTTTTTTAATTCGGCCGCCTCCTCCTTGTACTTTCTCTTTAATTCGGCTGCCTCATCCTTAGCCGCAGTCGCCAAGGACAGGGGTTCATCACGCTCTTTTTTGGCTTCTTTCACCTTTCCTTGAGCGACGTTGAGCTGACTCTCCAAAGTCATCTCCCTCTCGGTAAGCCGCGCAACGGTGGAATCAAAAGTCTTAACCTTCTCTGCAGCAATAGCCAGCTTCTCCCGAGTGGTAGCCAGTTGCTCCCAAAGTGACTCTACTTCAGCTTTGTATTTGTTGTTTGCTTGAACAGAGGATTCAAGTTTGTTCTCCAAAAAATATGCCCCAGTCAGAGCAAACTCCGCCTTCCTCGCTATAGCGGCTCCCCGGAGCAACGAGCGATACATCCATCTCGCCTGAGCAGGGAGATCCCCACCGTGGAAGAAGTCCTCTGTGCTCGAGAGCAGTTGGGAATCGATAAAGTCCCCGGCATCAAAGTTCTTCTCCATCACGGTGAGAGCTCACTCCGGGCTAGAAGACGATTTTCTCTTTCTCTGATTGTCCACTATTATCACATCTGGATTCTCCACCTCGATCTCCGGCCGAGGTTCTGGGCCACCATCATTCCCGATTACCTCACCATGGGAGGGTGGGGCCTGAGCTCCATGGGAGGGTTGGGACTGAGCTCCGGCCTCTACGGTATTCTGAGAAGGATCCTCTTGATTATCAGTGGCCTGGTTTTCGGGGGCCGGTTCCTCGTCGCTGTCGCCAGCAAGGAAGGTGTTAAATAAATCTTCAAGGCCAACTTGCTCGCCAGCCATCGACACTAGTACAGAACACGGAAGCTCGTTAGTCATAAAAAAAAACACTACTCATGAATATAATTCCTAGCTACATCCTGATCACTCATAAGAAGATGGGGATTAACATTATTCTTCCCAAATACAGCCAATAAGACGTCGGCAACCCTTTTATTCACGGAGGACAACCCTTTGTATGTCACTTTGGTAAAGGCGTTGGCTCCCGCCCCGAAACTCCAATAGGTCAGGATACGGCATTCTCCTTCCAACGTCAGCCAAAATGGGTGATGGCCCTCCGTTGGACGAACCTTGAAATACTTATCTTTAAACCCATGGTAGGAGTCCTCAAAAAAACCAAAAATCCTCCGACCCTGGGCAGATCGAAAAGACATAAAGCCTTTCTTCGCCTTCCCCTCTTTAGAGGGATTCGTCAGAGTAAAAAGAAACAAAAAGACTTCAACGGAGACCGGCAGCTCCAGATATTCACAAACCATCTCAAAGCAGCGGATCGAAACCCAACTGTTCGGATGCAACTGGGACGGCTGATGAATGGATTTTTGATGGTATAGAATTTCACAAATGAATTCTCGTTGCAAGTATAGTTTCTAAACCAATCACTAATTCTTTCATACAAAAAGTTGTTTGTCACTAAAACAAACCCCTAAAATTTATAAACCGAAGTATTCAAATCTCGGGTCGTTCTCCCTAGGAATTACAATAAAGTGTCTTGTTATTGGTTATGGATTGTATTTTGGGGTTTTGGGATAAGAGACATGAAATGTAAATGACAATAAAAATAAACTAACAACTAAAAAGCACTTGGCAAGGTTGTGAGAATTAGAAGTCCTATCCTAGTTATCCTCCTCGATTGTGACCACAATTGTCCATTGCTACCACTTAGTTAACCTCTAATAATGGAGGAAAGTCAAGTGGATGAATCAACTTGATTCCACAAGTCCTAGCCAACTCCCAAGGGAAAGACTAGCGTTAGTGGTATCCAAATCAATTAGCAACTTCTAATTATCAATCGACAAAGGAATTAGATACTCAAGCATTACTAATTACTCCACCTAGGCCAAGAGGAACAAAATCTACACTAAAATCCAACCAAGCATTTCATCAAACACTTGGAAGGCACTAAAGAAAAGCATAGTAAATGGATAACAACAATAAAATCTAACAACAATTATTGTAAGAAATCAATAACAACAATCAAAGGGAACACAATTATTATGAATTACCTCTAATTGAATTAAAAGAGAAGAGAAGGAACAAAAGTAGATCTACAACAAAGCATGGAAACAAAATAGAAGAGATTACAACAAAAGAATAGAGGAAGATGAATGTAACAACAAGAATTGAGAATCAAAAGTAGAAGAAAGCATGAATCTAAATCTAGATCTAAGAACTAAACCTAATCCTAATCCTAATTCTAGAGAGAAGTGAGAGCTTCTCTCTCTAGAAACTAACTCTCACTACTAAACTAAGCTAAACTATGACTAATGATGACAAGTATGCAAAGTATGAAAGGTATCCTCATTCTCCCTTCAATCCTTGACTTAAATAGCATCAGAAATGAGTTGGATTGGGCCCACAAGACTTTAGAATTTGCTGGCCACGTTTTGCTTTAAGTGAACCAGGTGGCAGCAACGGCGCGTGCGCGTACTATGCGCGTACGCGTCACCATGAGTGGTTAAACCACAGCAAATCTTATATCGTTTCGAAGCCCCGGATGTTAGCTTTCCAACGCAACTGGAACCGCATCATTTGGACCTCTGTAGCTCAAGTTATGGTCGTTTAAGTGCAAAGAGGTCGGCTTGACAACTTCCCGGTTCTTTCATTTCTTCATGAGTTCTCCAACTTTTCATGCTTTCTTTCTTCATTCCCTTGATCCAATCTTTGCCTCCTAAACCTTAAATCACTTAACAAACATATCAAGGCATCTAATAGAATCAAGGTGAATTAAATTTAGCTATTTTGAGTCCTAAAAAGCATGTTTTCACATTCAAGCACAATTAAAGGAGAATATACAAAACCATGCTATTTCTTGAATAAATATGGGTAAAAGGTGATAAAATCCCCAAAAATCAATACAAGATAAACCCTACAAATGGGGTTTGTCAACCTCCCCACACTTAAACCAAGCATGTCCTCATGCTTAAACCAATAATGAAGTAAGGGTATTTATTCAATGAAAACTAACTAAATGCAATCTACCTATATGCAACTATCTAAATGAATGCAAGTGCTTGGTCAAAATAAATCAATTCCCAAGAAACATATATGCACAAGGGCTAAGGACTAGCAAGTCTAATCCACAATTGAATTGAGTTATTAAATATTTTTACAAACTTGCATGAAGAATGATGATCATAGGTGAAAATATGTAATTAAGCATCAAACCCTCACCGGGTGTGTTTGCACTCTATTCGCTCAAGTGTTTAGGGTTGATTCACTCAATTCTCCTCTATTTCATACTTTCCAAGATTTATTTTTCTTCTAACAATCAACATTTATTTCATGCATGCATACAAGTATCATGAGGTCTTTTCATTGGTTGTAATGGGGCTAGGGTCAAGGTAGGATGCATATTTGGTCAAGTGAGCTTGAAATTTGAATCTTTGATAAGCTTAAACTTCCCACCTAACCTATGACATCCTATACAATTAAGTTCTAATCTAGCTACCCATTTTTCACTTTTTCACATACTCATGCATTTTCTTTTCATTTCACAACTCATATGCATTGATCTTATTGAGCTTCACTTTGGGGCATTTTGTCCCCTTTTTTATTTCTTTCTTTTTCGTTTTCTTTCTTTTTCCATTTTTTCTATACTTTTCATATATTTTTTTTTTCATTTTTTTCTTTCTTTCAAACTATATACAAGAGTACCAATGCATAAGGTCTATACATTTAATCAATACATGAGCATGTACCCAATTCCTAATATTTACAACAAAAATACAAAACTACCCTTTTACTCCCCCAATGTCCCAAGTTTCCCACACTTGAATGATACACACACTCTAGTCTAAGCTAATCAAAGATCCAAGTAAGGACATTTATTGTTTTTTCGCTTTAAGGCTTGTAATATGCTAAATTAAGAACAAGTGGGTTAATCGTAAGCTCAAATTTGGCTAACAATGGAAGATAGAAGGTAAGGCCATTTGGGTAAGTGAGCTAATGAAATGATGGCCTCAATCATGTAAATGCATGTATACACAAAATAATGGACATAAAGAATCAAACAAATCAAAGATTACAATCATAGAAAGAGAATAATGCACACAAGAAGGAAAAATACGTGGTTATAAGATGTAACCACATCATTAGGCTCAAATTTCACAAGCTTGTGTTCTTAGCTCAAAACATGATCCATAATATATATAATTCAAGCAAGTTCTATTAAAAGTTTTCACTCAAATCAATTGACATGCCCTATAGATAGAAATCTTGAAAAATTTCATTATTTGACTAAGCTTATTGTGTATACATATGCAAAAATAAGAAAATGCAAGTAAAAATCCTAACATCCTAGAATGAAATGCAAAAGTGTTGGGATTAGAAACTTGTCACCCAATATTGCCGAACGGTCGGACGACCTCCCCACACTTAAAAGTTTGCACCGTCCTCGGTGCACTCAAAGATGAGCAAGGGGGTACGGCGACTCTCCGGATTGCTATGTGTTCTTTCTTCCGCTTCCATGGTTGCTTGTGGTGCATTCGTTATGAAAAACAAAAATATAACACCATAAGATGAGAAGATATAAAAGCAAGGAAGCATACATTGTTGGAATGAGGTAAATCACTAGAATGAGGTGAGTGAATTAGTGTGACATTAAGAAATATTAGGTGTGTGAATTCTAAATTGCGCGGTTTAGAATACACATTAGCATAAAAGCTATGTCACAAAAGAAGCATGCACTTCACTTATCCTAGTGTGCTTGAGATGCTTTAAGTAAGCTTGTAAGGTAAGACAAGCATTAGAGAAGCATGAAAGCATTCAAGTCAAACATATGGATGGATATAATCATGAAATACAATGCATTAAGGTAAATGCTCAACATCATCCATCAAGAGATTGCCTAATCAAAGAATACGGTTCAAATCACATGGTGGCTAGCTACAACACGCAATTCAAAAGAGTTATAAGCTCGAAGACAATTCTCATCACTTGGTATTTTTCAAAAGGTAAGCATGAAGAACTCAAAACCAAGTAACAAAATATAACCTCAATCATAGAATCCAACAAAGATTATCTAAAAACATTCATGCTAAAATAGCATTTAGGCAATAAGGGATATAGCAATGTATAGTAAACAAAGTCAATACTCCAACACTTATGATGAAAAGAGAGAAAATAAAATGAAAACTAAACTAAAACTAACTAATCAACTAACTAACTAACTAATTAACTAACTAAAATAAATGGTTATCCATGGTGTTTGGAAGTGTTGGATGAGGGGTAGGAGAAGGGAAGAAGAAAGGAGAAGGAAAGAAATAGAAAGAGGAGAAGGAAAGAAATGTGGTGAAGGAAGGAAATCCGCGCGTACGCGCGCATGCCGCGCGCGCGCGGATGGCTTATTCCGTGAGCTCCTCTACATTCATCTGGTTGGGAGAATCCTTCACGTCCGAAGTTACCCAAGCATACCGGTCGTAAGGCGCTCTTGCAACGGGAGCCCGTGCAATAGGACGTGAGGCCGTAGGACGCTGGGCCATACCTATAGTGGGGGCACCACTCAGTTAGTCTAAGAGACCGGGAGATCGGCATCAATACCAGAAACTACCGTCTACCTATCAGAAACTTACGGTCAATCTAAGCCTAAACCTAGTCAAAGCAAGGCCTAAAAAATCAACATCTTGGAATGGTAACCCCCTAATGCATCTACCTAATGCTGACAATGTTCGATACGCAATCCAACCTAGAAGAACAACAACACACACACAGAGAATTGGCAAACAATTGCAAAGCGAAGCTAAACAAGGTGAGAAAGAAGAAATAGAACATACCTGGATAGTTGCGTTGATGCGAAGGAGTCGAAAGAATAAGGGAAGTTTGAGAGGGGAAGGAAAGTTGCAGCAATAATTTTGAAGCAAAGGAGGAGAGTGACAAAAGGATGCAATGGTAGAAGATGAAAATTGAACGAAAGAAACTGAAAGGAAAACTGACGCATGAAGAAGCGCGAAAGACAAGGGTAAAACAGTCATTGCACACAGGGTTTTGAATTACCCATTATAAGCATTAAATGCTCGGCACGAGAAACGAGGCGAGAAACAGCGCACCCCTGCAACGGAGAGGCTCACGCGCCCAAGAGACGCGTCCCTGTCACAAGCAACCAACCAACCGACACCGCAGATAATGAGAAACAAAACGTGCCACCTACGGCGCTCGCAGCCCTAGCTGGCGCGTTGGGGGCACTGTTGCGGCCCAGCCCAGCTGGCCCCATGGCCGACCCGACCGGCACGCGCCCTTGACGGATCCGGGCGATCGCTCAGCGGGGCACCATGCACTCGGCTGTTGACCCGAACACCTTTCCTCCTGGAGCCAGCTCACCTGGCAACAGCTAGCAGGAGAAACTTCGCAGAAGGTGGGTCTATCCATGAGGGGCCCACCTCTGACACAGTATATAGGGGGAGGGTCCTACCCCTCCCCCAAGGTACGTCACCATAACTTTTCCTCTTCACCACCTGCTCACCTACTGACTTGAGCGTCGGAGTATCCTTGCAGGTGGCACTCCCCTCACCCGCGAAGAACTCGGGAAGTCGGCCGCTCACGCTTCTCATTCCCAGGATCTAGGCCAAGGCAGGGACCCACCTTCACACCCAACAAGCAACCTTAAACCGTCCGGTAACCGACCAATCGAACAATAATTAATTAATGCTAAATAAAATAAATTCTGATTTTTTTTTGTTTATCTAACATTACCGATAAATTAAATTGATCAAATTTTCTTTTTCTCTCTCTATCTTTTTCTTTTATTTTTGGGTCAAAGGTTGTTTTTTTTTTGCCTTATAAAAATCTTCATAAATAAAATAATTGATATAAATTTTTAAGAAAATATTTTCCCCTACATAATGTGAAAAAACCTATCCAAGTCATCAAAGCACTTTTTTTTAACGCGCCTCCCCCCTCCCCCAAAGTTACGTGAAATATACGCGCGCCCCCCTCTCCCTCCATCAATGTAACCTCTTCTTCAACGTAAACATTTTTCTTATTCTCTTCTTCAATGTTAACGATTTGCATTGTAATTTTCGGATCTGCAATCTCTGTTACTCGTTGTTCTTCTTCTTTTTTTCTTTTCTTCTACTCGTTGTTCTTCTCTGCTGCTCGTCCTTCTTCTTCCTATTCTTCTTTTTCTTCTTCGATTTTGTGGATTTATCTTCTTCGTTTTTAGATTTCAATATTTTATAAAAGCAATGAATGATTCAACTTCAAATCAGTTGAATGAGAGCGTTTTGGATTATTCTTCTGAAATGAATTAAGCGGACGAGGTTTGGATTTTTTTTAATCGAATTGAATGGAATACAATTGTTAGATTAAATTGAATTGAATGTACGTATGTGTTCTGAATTAAATTGAATTGAATTGATAATCTCTCAATTGTAGACACATGTGTTTTGAATTGATATAATGGATAATATTTCGTTCATTTAGTACTATACAATTGTTTCACCATAATAATGTGTTCGATTCATTCTGCAGAAAGCTGTTTGAATTTGATTTTATATAATGGATAATGTTCCATTCATTTAGTACTATACAATTGTTTCACCATAATAACATGTTCGGTTCATTCTGCAGACTAGGTATGTTGTGGATGAACAATTTGTCCCAAAAGTCGGGATGATTTTCAAGACACTAGAAGAAGTCGAAAAGTTCTACAAAAATTATTCCAAAGAGTTCATGACTTTCTGAAACTGAATACTGATAGTAACATTTTTTAAAAATGATTTCTCTGCTATATTGATATAGCACTTTTTCGGTTCACCCTATGTATTAATTTCGGTTCATTTATTTTTCTGGGGCTCTTAATGTTTGATAAATACCCTGATTCCATTACCAATGACCAATCCATCTTGAATCAGATATATACATTAACATTAACTTTCCAATAACATTTACATTAATATTCACATATATACATTGTTTGGTTTTTTAAACAAGTTAAAGAAAATAGTATTAATTACAACCAGCCAAACAAAGTATATCCTATTTACTATCTATATCCCCAGTGTGAATTTACAATAAGAGCTGGAGAGGATAACAGATGGCTTTGAGAGTCTTATTTCTTCAGATACTCGAATCACTTGGTCTCTGATTTTGTTCAGTTTGTGCAACAGAATATTTGGACCATATTCAAACCTGAAGCCAAAAAAACTTGGTCAATACTTCACTCAATATACTGACGAGCACAATCATGCATATTTTAATCAAGTGAATCAAAATGGCCAACCCAATTGAACCGAACACCATTCATGTGCTGAATAAAACGTGATAAATATTCAATCATCAAGAAAAACTTTTCTGCATGCAAAAGAACTCAACTGAACACATAACAATCAAGTGAATCAAATGACAAACACCAGTGAACCGAACACCAATAATGTGCTGAATAAAATGTGATAAATATTCAATCATCAAGTAAATAATTTTCGCATGCAAAAGGACTCAACTAAACACACTAATAATCAAATGAATTAAAATAACCAACTCTGCTGAACTGAATTTCATTGATGTTCTAAATAAAACTTGATAAACATTCAATCAGCAAAAAAAATATTTCTGCATGCAAAATAACTCAACTAAACGCACTAACAATAAGGTGAATCAAATGACAAACACCTGTGAACTGGCACCAATCATGTGCTGAATATAACGTGATAAACATTCAATCATCAAGTAAATCATTTCTGCATGCAAAAGAACTCAACTGAACACACTAACAATCAGGTGAATCAAATGATAAACACCAGTGAACCGAACACCAATCATGTACTGAATAAAACGTGATAAACATTCAATCATTAAGTAAATCATTTATGCATGCAAAAGGACTCAACTAAACACACTAACAATCAATGAATGAAAATGAGCAACTCTACTTAACAGAAAGAAAATAAGAACACATTTTCATTCCTATGGCCTATTTACGCCAAAAAATAGAATCAGATTAAGTCAATCTACTAAATAAAGTAACTCAATTTAGTAAACCTAAAATGCAACCAAGAGAAATGCGAGATTGTAAGATTTTAAATGAACAGTAGTTTTTATCATACCTTTTGTAGTCTCTGCTTTTGTTTTTGTTTGTGTTTGCTTCTTCCTTTCGAAATCTTCTCACAATTTTTCTCCAGTAACGGTTTTTTCTAAGAACATGAGTGAAGTTTGAGAAATTTTGAGAGACATTTAAACTTTTTCAGTAATAATTTTAATGTTAATGGGTAGCTTGACTCTTTGTCAAATATGTGAAAATTGAATACTAGCAATTTAGCAAACATTCCAGCCCTAAAAAGAAAAAGTTATATTGCTACATGCCATCATTATAAATTAAATTCACAAAGTAACAAGTCACCAAAAAAAAAAAATTCACAAAGTAACACATGATATTCTATGGTGAATGATTCGGTGGTCCTCACTTGTTTTTTCACCAATTGTGGTGAAAACTTAAATCAACGGTTAGATCATTATTAAATTTGATCCAACGGTGGGTTATATTTTGTCAATTATAATCAATTTTTTTTTTTGTAATTAATGGTATATGAACTACGGCCCAATAGAATTTGTTATTTCCATAAAAAATTTTGCTGAATCCTAAATTTCACCCACACACAAAATTGAATTTCATAATTTCCAACTAGTTAAACACACAATTGTCTCCCTTCGTCAACATCAACATCAACATCATTATCTCCTTTCAATGAAAAATGCAATCGAAAATGTTTTTCCTAATGCACATCATCGCCTATGTGCTTGGCACCTTATTCGCAATGCCACGAGTAATGTAGGTAATCCTAGGTTCACATCGCAGTTTAAGAAGTGCATGCTGGGTGATTACGAGGTTGGTGTATTCCGTAGTAAGTGGGATCGGATGGTTGAAGAGTTTGATGTGCAAGACAAGCAATGGATAATTGATATGTATGATAACCGTCATAGTTGGGCAACAGCACATATCCGTGGGAAGTTCTTTGCTGGGTTTAGGACCACTTCTCGATGTGAGGGGTTGCACTCAGTTATTGCAAAGTATGTCAAGTCCAGGTATAATTTAAGAGATTTTGTAGAGCACTTTGATAGATGTGTTGCCTACATTCGTTTCAAAGATAGTCTAGCAGACTTTGAATGTGCACATGGAGTACCTGTGATGCAAACTCATTTATTGTCATTGGAGAAGTCTGCAGCTAATTTATATACAAGAGAGGTATTTTTTCTATTTCGCCCTATTATTATAAGGTCTGGTTCAATGAAAGTGTTAGATTGCATTGATGTTGGTTCTTATATGTTATACACGGTGGTTAAGTATGGTAGTCCTAACGATACATGGCAAGTATCTTTCTGTGATTTACCAATGGAGTTTACTTGCTCCTGTATGAGGATGGAGTCATTTGGCATTCCTTGCGAACACATTCTATCTGTTTTAGTTACACTTGACATTTGTGAATTGCCAAAATGTTTAGTTCTAGATAGGTGGACCAAAAATGTGAAACAACAAATACAAGATACAAGGGGGTTCACTTGGGATTGCTTAAAGTCTACCCAATACTGGTGTTTGATGGACTGGTTTAGATTGGTGGCTACACTATCAGCAGGTAAAGATGATAGGTTCAGGAGCATGAGGGATTGGGCGATAAACACAGTGGATAAAATGAAAGCTGATGATATTGCTAGTGCAGTTGCTTCTAGTAGTGCAATTCCTGCCACTCATACAGATCCTCGTGACCCCCCAATTCGTAGAAGAGCTAAGGATCGTGCCGGACAACGGTGTAGTATATGCCGGGAGCTCGGACATAACAAAACTACATGTCCATATCGGAGTAAGTATGATAGGAGTTCACATGAACGGCATAATCTACCTACAGATGATGATGCATATGAGGCTATGTGGGATGAGGAAGAAGACTTCATTTACGAGGAAGATGAAGGTGAATGTGCGGTAAATTCTAGTTATGAATCTAGCAGAGATCAAGTGAGACATTTCTCAACTTTGATATTTTATTTACTGGCTACTTTGGAATTTTTCATGTGTTGCTCATAAATTTTGTGTTATTTCAGGATATGGAGATAGATGACTCTAATTATGAATTTGGAAATGAGGACGATGGAGCCAATGAAATTAATTAGTCCTATATTATTTTTGTTTCATTTAATTTGTAATGTGTATTACGTATTATTTACTTGTTCCAGCTCAAATTACCTTTGATTTAACCTTTAGATTTTTTTTTTTTTTGTCTTTTTGAAATATGGATATCTTCTATTTAAATACAACACAAATGTGAGAAATTAATCCTGTCTAATTTGGTGTATATTGGGTTTAAGTTCTAACTTTTAATTATGTCTAATTGATTTTTTGTAGTTACTGATTACCAATTTTAGGCTACATTGATGAAAGATGAAAGATGAAAGTTGGGAATAAATATGGTGTTTATGTTAAATTTTAGGCTACATTGATGAAAGATGAAAGATGAAAGTTGGGAATAAATATGGTGTTTATGTTAAAATTTGAGGGATTTTTTCATCTTGTCTTTTGTCTTGGGTATTAGTGTTTCATAAGTCTGAATGCTTGGATCTTATATTACTCTTCATATAATAACAAGGATATTCAAATTCATGCACTAGTAATGTTATGTAAGTTAGTTGGTGGTAGATCATACAATGGCAAAACTCAATCCTTTTAACTTCAATTCATTCATTAGTTATGCTATGCAGGTTAGTTAGTGATAGATCATACAAAGACAACAATGGACTCTTTTAAATCCATGATTCTAAGTTGTCTGCTATTTTGTGATTATATTTCTATTTTAAAGTGCTACTTTTTCACTAGTATGAGACACAAGAGACTTACAAAAATGCATCCTGTTAGTAAAAAATAGTCACTCAATTTTTTTAATTCATCTCAATTTTTGAGAAATTGGGCTGAGTTAATTATTTTATCACACATTGAAGTCTCTAAAAATAGAAGAAAATAATGTAAAATAGTCTTTTGTTATCCTCTATCATCATCTTTGTGACTATTTCTATGACAGGTTTCTTTTTATGTTAATAACATAGTGCTTTAAACTATGTGCTCTCATTTCATTGTTCTTTAATGATGAGAATATTTTTAGTTATTAGTTCAATTCTAATATTTTTTGCACCTTGCAGCAAGATTGCTATGTGCATCGGTTTAATTCAATGTGAAAAATGAGTAAAAAATAATTTAAATATGATTAAAATAGTTTAAATCATAAACATGGATAATTATCTTATCCATAAGTAAAATAAACATTTTGGAACTTAAATTCAAATATCCAAGTTAATAACCATATGATAGAAATATTTTTGCACTCAAATTCAAATATCTAGTTAATTTTTTGCCACAACCGCATTCCACCATCGATCTGTGCTTATTTGAACGTCTCGCTTCCTTTCGTTACTCTCAGATAATACAAGCTTCAACGTGCTACTCATGCGGACCTTCTCATCCTTGAGCTACATGTTCACCAAATTGGCACTTTAATAATACAATGATTATAAGTAGAGCTAAGACAACTCAAGGTGTGTACCCTTACCACTCCAAGGACAGATGGGGTGAAGTGAGATTCCATATTTAGCCATTGCATAACCCAACAAGCAGAATTTTCACTGTGTCAGATTGTTAAAGTTTGATTAAAACCTCAATGGAAGGATGTGCATTAAAATTCATAAGATGCAAAGTGTTACCGGTGTTCGAAATCTTGCCGTGCTACCTATTGCCACTAAATTTCCCTTAGAATTGGTGCCAGCGGGAGCTTTCTGGGTTGGCTTAATCCTATGCGGTGGCTGAGACATGGTTGTAATCACGTGACTCCTTGGAGTTACCACCCTGTTAATAGATTTTGGAGGTGGCATATCAACTGTATTGACTTCAAAAACTTCCTTTGGGTCCTCATCGACATCAGTAAGCAAGGTAATCAGGTCCGTTTCTTTATCCGTGAGCTTAAAATTTTTTTCCTGTGCTTTGAGTTTGGTAGTAGATGCTGATTTTAGTTGTTGTTGGACCCTCTCAGTGGCACCTTCACTGAACACACCTGGATGAGGTGACCTCATTCTCTGTTTCTTCCTCCGCCCTCCTTTGATCCCACTACTTGAGTCACCGTTGGCAAGAAGGATAGACTCGACGTGAGCCAGGGCGTTTATCTGCGTATCAATTTTTTTTTCAATGTCGTCAACCTTTTCCCGGAGTAGTCGTATCTCAGATAGCAGAATATCCATCAATGTGTTATTCCCCTCCATATTGAAAATGGCTCAATCGATGATCCTTGCATTCTATTGCGTACGCATTCTTTTGTGGGGGTGATTTGCTACTGAGGAAGAAATGGATATTATCTATATTAGTGATCCAAAATTCCAAACTGTGCAACCTGGAAAAGAAGATAAAGAAAAATATTTTAGAAACATAAATCTAAGTCACAAAGAACAATGTAACAGTTTCAAATCAGATGTTATATAACTTCAATGTTGATAATCTATATTATAGCATTAAGAAAAATATAATATTTATTTAAATTGATTTATTTATATTAAAAGAAAGCTCATTTAAGCTTTACATATTATACAATTCAGAAGAATTAACAAAGAACAGTGTTAGTGTTATCTCATAGAGGTGAAGCTTTTTTGGTCTACTGCTAAGTCATGGAGATAGAGGAGTTTGCTAGATTTGGTCCACCACTGTAATGTAGAAAAACTATCTTCTCATCCACCACAACAAAAACTACAAAATTAAAAAATTTTGTGTCAAAACCGAACAGGGGACAATTCAGATAATGGGAACGGGTAGTGTAAAAGAGAGCATTTCTAGAACAATCGATGAGTCAACAATACTCGTCGCCACTATCGTCCCCATATAGGTGACTGTCTTCCACCGATGCTATGCACCCAACAAGAATACAGTTTCGACAGTTTTCTCCTTATCTAAAGTCGTTAATAATTTAACATTGCTTGCAGTTGATAAATAATAATCTAATTACATAAGTAAATAATGCTAGAAATAACCTAATTTTAGGCTAGGTATTTGATGGCATGATGCAAGAAATCTATCAAAATTAATCCTAAGAGTGTGACTTAGGGTTTCAGATTAATGAAAAACCTACCTCATTAGACATTGGGATTCAGATTGCTTCCTCGCAGAGATTGAGAGATAAGATATACGCCATAAATTTGATAAAGAAATAAGCTTGTAAGGGTGTAAAATATAAACTTAGGAGATGCATAGTTGAACATCAACATAATTAATATTAGAGTGAAGAAGAAGATAATGATGTTGATGTTGACGAAGGGAGACAATTGTGTGTTTAACTAGTTGGAAATTATGAAATTCAATTTTGTGTGTGGGTGAAATTTAGGATTCAGCAAAATTTTTTATGGAAATAACAAATTCTATTGGGCCGTAGTTCATATACCATTAATTACAAAAAAAAAAAATTGATTATAATTGACAAAATATAACCCACCGTTGGATCAAATTTAATAATGATCTAACCGTTGATTTAAGTTTTCACCACAATTGGTGAAAAAACAAGTGAGGACCACCGAATCATTCACCGATATTCTATAAATAAAAGTGGTTAATTTTTATAATCGCACTCCATTTAAAAAAAAAAAAGAAAAAAGAAAAAAGGGGGACAAAAAGAACGAGAAGGTTAAACTAGTTGATGGAATCATCGATGGCTTCTTCTCCTTCTCCTTCTCCTTCTCTTGAAGATTTCAGCACCACTTAATCCTCCGCATCTATCGATTCTCAAGTACGTTCTTTTTCTTTCTCACTAGATTTTTTTTTTAAAATTACTCGATTTTATTAACTTTTTTTTTGCTTGCGCTACTAAATTTCGTTGAGGACTGGGTTTCTTGATAGAGTTACTGCAATTGGAATAAAAAAAGATGTAACTAATTGTAACACTGTTGTTTGGTAGCTTTTTTTTTTTCTGCTATTCGAATTTGGTTACCATTTTCTTAAAAAAAATTTACGTGCAGTTTGAAATGGTGGATTCTGCGTCATCACTTCCATGGCTTTGGGCCATTCAATCTGTTGCAAGCAGCAAACAAATCCACATTTCTATATTACAGGGTATAATGCCACTATTATTCTCTTAAAAGTTTTGATTTTGTTTTGTTTTTCTTGTTTATGTTTCCACTTGAACTGTTTCTTCAGTATAATGATCGTTTTACTGATTTCTTTTTTTTTTCATCTTATTTACTGCTTTTGAATTTTGTCAAGATAATGATGATCTACTTTTGATTATGAAATGATATGAATATAAATTCAAAATGTAAACTGAAACAGCTCACTTGACTTGGCTAGCCATCCCTTATTTTAGGAGCTTCTTTTTGTTTTGGATTCTGAAAATTGCTGATTCATGATTGTGTTTCTTTTCTTTTTGTTCGCCAGCTTTGATTCGTGCGGCCCCTGTTGCGCGAGCTGATTTTTGTGGAAAGACAAGGGAATTGATTGCTCTTAGATGTTTGGAGGAAATTTTCGATTCTGCTCATAGAGTTGGTTGTGATGAAGCTACATCAGCTAGCCTGGATTCAAGAGTTCGGTTTGATTTTTCTAGCAGTTGTGAAGATGTCCTCCAAAAAATACTGGATGAGGTAAAATTGTGTAAAGCAATTTGTTTACTAGTTAATTATTTCGTCGGATATGTTTTATGATGATAGCTTTATCATTATGCTAATTAATGGACTACTTTTTTGGGAAAACAAAATCAGATACCATTACCCAATTTAGAAATGGATGGAGCTAAGCTTTTGAAATGGAATGTTTTCCCATTTATTATGCATAAAAGAGGCACTATCAAATGTGACTTACAGCAGGTGATTCAAAGTTACTTAAGAAAATAAGAATGTTTCTGTTGTTTTCGCTTATGAGTTTAATACACTTTTTCTTTTTTTACCATTCTTATTGGTTGGTGTCCCTTCTTTCTTGTCAAATATAGCTAAAAGAATCAATCGTTGAAGGTACTCATCCATATGCCGATCATTTAAGAGGCATTAGTGGATTGCTACATCAGAATGAGAATACAGTGCATGTCAATGACAATGTACGCGATGATCTTAGGAAAAGAGATAATGGGAATCACAATTATTGCGAAAACATGGAAGCAATAGAGAACCCAATGTTTGCAATTTTAGAGAAGGTGAATGAATCATCGAAAGAGTCTTTACTTGATAAGATTATACCCTGCAAGAGGAACAGGGTTAAGTCGGCTGATGAGCATGTGATGGGATACCAACTCAGAAAGCAAGTTGATATTAGTGAATGTGATGAACTAAATGCAAAGAAGAGTAGATGTAGTTCACTTTTAAATGTTGATTCCGACAAAGAGAAGTCAGTCCCTCCCCATGGAAAACAGGTAATAGAAAATCATACCGACAAGGATGTCCGGGAAAATCTTGGAGTAGTGTCTGAAGAGGGTAGTCATGATCAGCACCTTGCTTCCAATTGGTGTAAATCCAGTAACCAGAATGAAGTCTCTCATGGTGAGCCACAAGCTTCAATCAGTATAAAGCATACATCTGACATTGAATACTGTCAGCAACAAAATGATGAACCAGTTAAAACAAAAGTTCTGCTCACAAACGAAGTTCTTCCTGAAAACGGAGACAATACTGCACATAAGGCACTCAATGTAATTCATGAATTGCAATCTAAAAGAAAAACAGGTGCTCAAGGGAAGGAACCTAATGCTGCAGATGATAAAGCTGGTGAGGCAGTGATGTTAAGTGGTGACGAATATCAGAATGAAAAAATTGGTCTTGCTGCACAAAAGCGCGAATTATTTAGCTCTCGCTGCACTTCTAGACATGATATCTCAACAAGTACTAGGCTGACAGAAAATAATGTTTGTATGAAGTGTAAAGAAGGCGGTAAATTGCTTGTTTGTAGAACAACTACTTGTCCAATTATGGTTCATGAAAGCTGCCTGACTACTTGTCAGATTGATGCAGAAGGAAACTTTTTGTGCCCATTTTGTGTATATTATCAGGCTATTTCAAGATGTGTTGAAGCAAAGAAAAAGGCTTCCTTGGCAAGAAAAGAACTTGCATCTTTTATAAGGATATAAGGTATCATAATCCATAATACAACTTCATGAAGTTAATAGAAAATAACATAGTCCTTGTAGAAAAAAATCATACATATGAGCATATCTGTGATCAAAAGAGTAGAAATTGTGCTACCAGGTTCGTTTCGGTAGACAAATTACGGAGCTCATCTATGCAAGCATCACATCAATAGTTTAAAATTGGAAGAAATCAGCAACAAGCCTATGAATCATGTGCAGATCATCATGCAATTGAAAGAAGGGCTTAAATAAATGACAAGCTAAAAATGTTCCTCTAGTAGAAAAGTGAATATTATGGGCAACAAGAAGAACAATCACTTGTCTTTGGTGAGCATTGTTCATTGGTCCCTTGCTTCCACTGTTCTGTGTTTAGAGCATTCAAATACTTTATTAGATTTGGATGGTTAAACAAGTTGATTCCTCATTTGTATTCTTTCCATCATGAGCCCTGCAGTTGCATGTAATATTTCTACATATGTTCATCTGTTTATTAAGTTGCGTGCTTTCTCTATGCAGGAGGGATTGCTTAAGTTTGGTTGTGACCCAATAATTCCTTGGAAGAAACCTTCTACATTCTGTTCTAATGTATTTGAGAATGATAATTAAGAAGTCAGAAACACACACTACACAAGCTGAAGGATAAAGGGGAAAGCCTGCATAGAACTCGCCCAAAATTGAAATGACCAGGCTGCTTTTATTTTTTGATGGAATAGGCTTAATCTTTTTAATATTAGTATAGTTGTTCATCTTTGTAAGTATAATTCTTTCATTTTTTGTAGCACTCTTCCAAAAGTTGAAAGTTAAATACTTATATATAAATATATTGTAAGGTCCAAGCCTAAGCACTATCTTCGGAAAGCATGATATAAGAAAAGTAGTCTCTATGATTCCCGGAATTGCCATGTTGATTACTGGAAATAAAATTCACTATTTAATCAACATGACAGTTCCAAGAATCGTAGAGACTACTTTTCCCTAAGAATTTGATAAGCGTAGAATGATATTGACGTGGGTATAACTAAAGGCTATTAATTTGGCCCTTATCATCGTCACTCTATTCAGAATATTTCACTTGCTTATATTATGAGTTCGTATGGGACAAACAATAAGTACACCATGGTTACCAAATAATTAAGTTATAAATCTAGTTAACTACTAACATTGCCAAAAGGTACCTAGTTGATAGGACAAACACATTGACTAATCACATGGTCAAATAACTGCTGCACCAAAGTTTTCGCCCATTTATGCTACTGAGCAGCTATAGCATAGAATAATGAATAAGCTCCAAAATAAAATAAAAGGTTCATAAATATACCAATGATGATTTATTTTATAAGAATCGATGTCCTATCAAAAAAAGTTCAACCAAGTTCAATAACTAAAGCTTAAGCTAGTTTCCCACATAACAATGATACAGAAATAATAGCGCTCTTTCTGTACTATATATAATCTCTGGTGTCGCTTATCTCTCCCTTCTCATTTCAAATAACAAGAATTCCGATATGCAAAGCAAGACCTGTGCTGTGCATGCTACAATAAGTCAAAAGCTGTGACAAAACTTGTTCCGGCCTCCATTCCAGGACACCTGCAATATAGTGGTTTTACACAATTTTAGTCATTTATACAAAAGAAGGTCCGTCATTCACAAGAGCACTAATATGCAACATTCTCAGTATAAATACAATACATTCAAATCAAGCGTATTCCTTTGACTTTCACTTCCTTGAAATCTATATCCCAATGTAAACTCGAGACCAAATGAAACAGGCATAAACATGGCAGAAGGGAACTAAAAAGAAGTGAAGTGTCATAGTAATGAACACAATTCATAGTCAACAACAGGGAACAGGCATTATTAGACCCAAAAAGAAAGGGGGAACCATAGATTTGTTAGCAAGTGATAATCTATTCTATGCATAGAATTAGTGATCAGTGCATCAGAATTTAGCATATGACAAACTAGTACTAATGAGAATAGATTCCCATTGATTACTTGAAAAGAAGCTCAGTCACAAACCTATTCTCAAATCAATGTGGGTAAAACTTAAACGGTAATTCACTAATTCAACACCCCCTTATTTTGTGAAAAGCTCACATATACCCCATACTTCTTCAGTTCTTCTAAGTTCTATATGCAGTCCAACATGTGAGCATGGCTGGCAACACCAAAACCAATGGTGGGGGAGGTATGATATGCAAATTGCAAAGTGAGTGAATATACCTATCAGCTATATCACATAGCAATAATACTCCAACAAACGTATATATAAGACACACTATATGTTGATTTAGGGTTAGGGATTAAAAGTAAACACGATACAAAGACAAAGGTGATAAATTTCATCTCTAAGTTACATAACTTTAGCCAAAGGATTCTCTTTCTATCTCTAATATACTACTCAACAAATTATTACAAAGAAAAAAAGAAAGAAAAGTTGATACATAAAGTAAACACTCAGATTAGTGCAAAAAATAGTGCAATTAAGCTGAGCGGCAACAGAAAGGAAAATCGATATGAGGAAACAGGGATAGTAACCTGAAAATTCAAGCAACGGTGAGGGATTGGGGATTTGAAGGTTGGAGAGGTTTGTTGCTGCGATTGTGATCGGAGAAATCTTCGATGTTGTAGATGACGGTGATGTAGAGGGAGCAGCTAGGGCAGCGAGCGATTTCCTCGCCGAGTTTCAAATCGTCCTTGGTGATCTGAAAGAGGTCGCCGCAGGGGCAAGGGTACGTGTACGCCTGAAGCTCCTTGTTCCACTCCATGTCCTCGATCTCAACGTCGTCGTACGACATCGTTTTGTTTCGCCGCTTCTTATTTCTTTGGACTTTCGGAACAATGAACAATTATTCAACAATTATTCAACCTAGTAATTCACAGATTAATTAACAATTATTTACCCCATAAGTTCACAAATTATTCAGCAATTATTGTTAAAAAAAATACCTAGAAGCTTCTTATTTCTTTGGACTTTCGGAACAATGAACAATTATTCAACAATTATTCAACCTAGTAATTCACAGATTAATTAACAATTATTTACCCCATAAGTTCACAAATTATTCAGCAATTATTGTTAAAAAAAATACCTAGAAGCTAGAAGCAAGGTTGCAAGAACCGAACCAGTCAAGTGACCGGTTCAATGGTTCAACCGGTGTGGAACCGTAGTTGAACCGTTTTAATTAAATATATAATAAAATTATTAAAATTTAATATACATGTAGATATTATAGAAACTAAAGCAACTTATTATAAATATTTGTATATTTCAGTGTAAAAGAGACCTACAAATCATAATTAAATCAATTTCTTTTTTCATTCTCAAATTCTCTTTCACTCTCTCTGACTTCTTGCACAACAATAAACTGGTGCTACATAATTCTCCTATCCAGGTTCATCATCTCAAAGCAATTCCTTTACCTCTAATCACAGCCTTGGCAACAACATACACTTCTTGCTTTTGGAGGCCAGAACCCAAAGATCATATTCAAGAATCACAAAAAAAATTCAGAATAACAAACTTACATAGAAACTCAACCCACCAGCAACAAAGAATTTAGAATCACAAAAAATTTTAACAAAAACTTCTAATCAAGTATTCAACAATAAAAACTCGAATCCAAACACAGAGAACTCAGCATCCAAAATCAGAAAATCCAAAAATAGAAAAACTAAACAAAGAATTCATACTGAGCATCCAAATTAAATTCAGAATCACATCAACAACAACCCCCAACTCAGAACACAAAATTAACAAAATTAACAAGCACTGTTAAAATCAACCATCAACCCCAACTCAGAATTCCATCAACAAAATTAACTCAACAAAAAAAAATTTAACAGAATCATTCAAATTAACCATCAACCATTATTTTAGAAAATCAGCAACACCATAAATTGAAGGAGCAGCGCTTACTGGCAATGAGGGAGGAAGGGAAGTGACGGCCAGGGAGGAAGGAAATTCAGCTCGGACAGAAAGAGAAGGAGTGAGAGGGCTCGAAGACGACGATGACGGAGACTGCGACGCCAACAGCTCCAAGCAGATCTTTGAGAGACGACGACGGCAAGGAGAAGCAACGTATGCAACGATGACGGGAGACGGTGCGGAGCGAAGAGGCAGCAACGGGAAGACTAACGGGAAGCAGAGAAGAAGTGACAGCCAGAAACGATGAGGAGCAGGGCGAGGAGGGGAGAAGCACCGACGACCCACGGTGAGGAGTGGATAGCGGTGATGGTGGCTGGGTGGCGGCTGCTCTTCGTTGGAGTTGGAGGAAGATTGGAAGAGGAATTAGGGATGAGGTGTGGTGAGGTGAGGGACTGAACAAATGGGGCTGGGGCTACGTGGGTTTAGATGTTCAGTAATGGGTTTTCATTTTTTTTTAACGCGTCAAAACGGCGTTGTTTCAGACCAACAATAAAAAACCGGTGCCATTAAAAACCCGACCGGTTCGTTTGGTTCACCGGTTAACCACTGATTCAACCGATTTTTTATAGGACGGTTTTGAGGCTCAACTGGATCGACCAGGTGACTGATTTGCGGTTAAATTGGCCAGTCCGGTCCAGTTTTCAGAACCTTGGTTAGAAGCAATGAAGCATAGAATAGAGCTGACGACAGAGGCAGGAACAGAGCTTGCGACGGAAGAATAGAGATGGCGCCGAGGACTGTGGAAGAGAGCTTCGTGACGGAGGCAGGAGGCTCCACTGCTGAGAGTCTGAGACGTTAGCTGCACGAACAGAAATGAGGGACTGAGTGAGCTTCGAAGCCCGAACTTGCGATGGCATCAAGACCAGTCCGGCGGTTGAACGAAAGGGAGGGACTGATCTCACCGGCGTTGAGAGAAACGGCCAGCTTGAGGGTGATGAGAGGGACGACGGAGGGAGTGTGTGCTACTGCTGATGCACCGTTGGAGATCTGGAGTGAGTGAGGGTTGGTAAGGGTTAGGGAGGTTACTGGTTAGTGAATCATAATGCTAAACGGGTGCGTTTTGGCTTTTTTAGGTTGGTTTTCATTTTTTTTGGCTTTAAAATATAACCGAACCGTAATTTTCATCGGTTTGCGGTTCAACCGGTTCGACCGGCAGGTTCGAACCGGTTTTCAGAAAATTGGGTTAAACTAGTTGATGGAATCATCGATGGCTTCTTCTCCTTCTCATTCTCTTTCTCTTGAAGATTTCAGCACCACTTAAACCTCCGCATCTATCGATTCTCAAGTACGTTCTTTTTCTTTCTCACTAGATTTTTTTTTTTTAAATTACTCGATTTTATTAACTTTTTTTTTGCTTGCGCTACTAAATTTCGTTGAGGACTCGGTTTCTTGATACAGTTACTGCAATTGGAATAAAAAAAGATGTAACTAATTGTAACACTTGAACTGTTTCTTCAGTATAATGATAGTTTTACTGATTTCTTTTTTTTTTCTTCATCTTAATTACTGCTTTTGAATTTTGTCAAGACAATGATGATTTACTTTTGATTATGAAATGATATGAATATAAATTCAAAATGTAAACTGAAACAGCTCACTTGACTTGGCTAGCCATCCTTATTTTAGGAGCTTCTTTTTGTTTTGGATTCTGAAAATTGATGATTCATGATTGTGTTTCTTTTCTTTTTGTTCGCCAGCTTTGATTCGTGCGGCCCCTGTTGCGCGAGCTGATTTTTGTGGAAAGACAAGGGAATTGATTGCTCTTAGATGTTTGGAGGAAATTTTCGATTCTGCTCATAGAGTTGGTTGTGATGAAGCTACATCAGCTGGCCTGGATTCAAGAGTTCGGTTGATTTTTCTAGCAGTTGTGAAGATGTCCTCCAAAAAATACTGGATGAGGTAAAATTGTGTAAAGCAATTTGTTTACTAGTTAATTATTTTGTTGGATATGTTTTATGATGATAGCTTTATCATTATGCTAATTAATGGACTATTTCTTTTGGGAAAACAAAATCAGATACCATTACCCAATTTAGAAATGGATTGAGCTAAGCTTTTGAAATGGAATGTTTTCCAATTTATTATGCATAAAAGAGGCACTATCAAATGTGACTTACAGCAGGTGATTCAAAGTTACTTAAGAAAATAAGAATGTGTTTCTGTTGTTTTCGCTTATGAGTTTAATACATTTTTTCTTTTTTTACCATTCTTATTGGTTGGTTTCCCTTCTTTCTTGTCAAATAGCTAAAAGAATCAATCACTGCAGGTACTCATCCATATGCCGATCATTTAAGAGACATTAGTGGATTGCTACATCAGAATGAGAATACAGTGCATGTCAATGACAACGTCCGCGATGATCTTAGGAAAAGAGATAATGGGAATCACAATTATTGTGAAAACATGGGAGCAAAAGAGAACCCAATGTTTGCAATTTTAGAGAAGGTGAATGAATCATCGAAAGAGTCTTTACTTGATAAGATTATACCCAGCAAGAGGAACAGGGCTGAGTCGGCTGATGAGCATGTGATGAGATACCAACTCGGAAAGCAAGTTGATATTAGTGAATGTGATGAAGTAAATGTAAAGAAGAGTAGATGTAATTCACTTTTAAATGTTGATTCCAACAAAGAGAAGTCAGTCCCTCCCCATGGAAAACAGGTAATAGAAAATCATACCGACAAGGATGTCCGGGAAAATCTGGGAGTGGTGTCTGAAGAGGGTAGTCATGATCAGCACCTTGCTTCCATTCGGTGTAAATCCAGTAACCAGAATGAAGTCTCTCATGGTGAGCCACAAGCTTCAATCAGTATGAAGCATACATCTGACATTGAATACTGTCAGCAACAAAAAGATGAACCAGTTAAAACAAAAGTTCTGCTCACAATTCACAAACGAAGTTATTCCTGAAAACGGAGACAATACTGCACATAAGGCACTCAATGTAATTCATGAATTGCAATCTAAAAGAAAAACAGGTGCTCAAGGGAAGGAACCTAATGCTGCAGATGATAAAGCTGGTGGGGCAGTGATATTAAGTGATGCGAATTATTGAGCTCTCACTGCACTTCTGGACATGATATCTCAACAAGTACTAGGCTGGCAGAAAATAATGTTGTATGAAGTGTAAAGAAGGCGGTAAATTGCTTGTTTGTAGAAAAACTACTTGTCCAATTATGGTTCATGAAAGCTGCCTAACTACTTGTCAGATTGATGCAGAAGGAAACTTTTTGTGCCCATTTTGTGTATATTATCAGGCTATTTCAAGATGTGTTGAAGCAAAGAAAAAGGCTTCCTTGGCAAGAAAAGAACTTGCATCTTTTATAAGGATATAAGGTATCATAATCCATAATACAACTTCATGAAGTTAATAGAAAAGAACATAGTCCTTCTAGAAAAAAATTATACATGAGCATATCTGTGATCAAAAGAGTAGAAATTGTGTTACCAGGTTCCGTAGACAAATTACGGAGCTCATCTATGTGAGCATCACATCAATAGTTTTAAAATTGGAAGAAATCAGCAACAAGCCTATGAATCATGTGCAGATCATCATGCAATTGAAAGAAAGGCTTAAATGACAAGCTAAAAATGTTCCTCTAGTAGAAAAGTGAATATTATGGGCAACAAGAAGAACAATCACTTGTCTTTGGTGAGCATTGTTCATTGGTCCCTTGCTTCCACTGTTCTGTGTTTAGAGCATTCAAATACTTTATTAGATTTGGATGGTTAAACAAGTTGATTCCTCATTTGTATTCTTTCCATCATGAGCCCTGCAGTTGCATGTAATATTTCTACTTTACATATGTTCATCTGTTTATTAAGTTGCTTGCTTTCTCTATGCAGGAGGGATTGCTTAAGTTTGGTTGTGACCCAATAATTCCTTGGAAGAAACACACTACACAAGCCGAAGGATAAAGGGAAAAGCCTGCATAGAACTCGCCCAAAATTGAAATGACCAGGCTGCTTTTATTTTTTGATGGAATTGGCTTAATCTTTTAATATTAGTATAGTTGTTCATCTTTGTAAGTATAATTCTTTCATTTTTTGTAGCACTCTTCCAGTAGTTGAAAGTTAAATACTATCTTCTATATATATTGTAAGGTCCAAGCCTAAGCACTATTTTCAGTATTTTGATAATGTCCTTTTTGTTTTTGAGTTTTAGATCCAACTGAAACCAATATATCCTCCTTCCATTGCTTATTTGGTTTGCATTATGTTCTTCTAATTTTGTAGATTTTATTTTAAGATTGCTGATGGTATATTTTATTGATCTATTCCTTAATTAAATATGCAAATGTAATGTGCTTAACACAACTTATCAACATTGACTTCATTAAAATAATTAAATATTTATATTTCTTAAATAATATCAAGAATTGAAGTATTGCAAGTAAAAAGATTAGTTGGTGAAAATTATACTTACACTCTCATAATCAACCTAATCGGTTAAAGTACAATAGAATTCATAGATAGAGACTATATCTCTCTATAAGCAAGTTCTATACTCATAATAAATAAACACCCAAATTAGTCATTAAAAAAAATTCTAGATCAAATAAATTTTCATTATCTGAAAATCCTTTAAAATTAATTTCGTCAGATAGACCAGTTTTTTATTTGTTTTGATGAGAAAATAATTTATTTAAAAGTGATTTCTTTTGAAACCTAATTGTCTTATAATAAAATTTGTTGGTATTTAGAATTTGTCCAACACATTAAAATTTTGATTTAAAGCGACGAGAGACCAATATTTTCATTAAGACTTCAGAGTAAGTCTTAAAAATTTGTTGGAGACTAAAATGTCCGATTTAAAATTCCTTAAAAACCAATTCGGATATTTATTCTTCTATAATTTATTAACTTTCCACAGAATAAGTATCTTGGTCCATATCACAAACTCAAGTATTCCGTTAATTAGAATGCATTGTGAGACTGAGTTGATCAACATTCTGATAGTTAATGCATGATATGTATGAAGAGGAAGAAGAGCAGAACATGGGAATGGGATAAAGGTGAAGTTGAGTCTCGAGAATCAGGCTGTGTATGAGAACACAACATGTGAATATATATAGCTCGTGAGTTGTTTGAGGATCAAATTCAACTCTTATTTATGGAAATAGAATCCAAGAAAGTGTCAAGACACTTCATTCAAACCACTCTCTTTGGATATAATATTGTAATCAATCACCCACCTCAACATCATTCAATTCTTCCTCTTGGATCTTGTATCACACACTACCACCTTCACTTACCTATTGACATGCATGCTTATTGTGCCCTCTAATATCACCATTTTCATAATTACTTAGCGTTTGTTTTGAGGTACTGAGATAGAGACTGTGAGACTGAAACTCAGTATCATGTTTGTTGGTTTAAAGACTGGTATTAAATTTTCTGTCTCTGTCCTTAAAATTTCAGTATTTCAGTACCTCCAGAAAGTAGGGACATAGGAGACTAAGATTTTTAGAGATGGAGACTGAAATTTTAATAACATTTTATACCTAAAATATCCTTATTTCAATTAATTAATTCCAATTTTACTTTTTATACAAATTAAATTAGAATTTTATTCTTGTTTTAATTTATGTCTCCTACTTTACACCAAACAGAATACTGAGATTTATTTCAATCTCTATCTCTCAGTCTCTATCAGTCTCAGTCTTTCAGTCTCTGTCTCTCAACCAAACGCTAGATGTTACTAGTTTAACTAACACTTTGGTTTAAAGAAAAAAAAAATTGCTGAAATACTCTTAATACTATTCTCAAATAGAGTTATGAGTTATTATCTCTATTAAAATAGGGAAAATATTTTAGGATATTTAAATATTTTCATCAGTCTATTTATTTTTTTCTCTTTTTTATTTATTGAACGGGCCATCGTGGCAAAGTGGCAATGCTATCCAAGCTCCACATAATGCTGGACCCGTGACTGCCAAAACAAAAATTGATAATTTGATATCATAAAAGACAAAATTTATCTTACTCTTAATATTTTCTGCCGTGGCATTGTTTCATTACACTCATTTTTAGAGTTCTCCTATATATGTTAAACATGGAATTAAAAAAAATTACTATATTAATTTACCTCATGCTGTTTACCTTTTGAATTTTTAAAATATGCTATTTAAACTAAGTTGGGTTGATCTAGTAATTAGTTTATTAGTCTGTTTAAGTAAGTGTTGGTATTCGAATTTCATTTTGTGCATGCAGTAATTCATTAGTCAATAACAAACTCTTAAATAGAACTCCGCGACAAAATAGTTAGGGGTGAGCACGGGTAGCGGGTACCCGATTACCTGTCCGAACCTGAACCGAACTAATTAAATTGGTTCTGGAATCAACGGGTAATCGGGTTCAACCCGAACCAAACCAATGACCTTTGTTAGTGATTGGTTTGGGTATTGGTTCTGAAGGTGCGGAATCCGAACCAACCCGTAAACCCGATTATATATTAATTAAATAAAAAAAATAAAAATGTGTATGACTTTTAGTGGCTTTTAGTGAGATTATTCACTATTAATATGTTTGAATTTTAATGATTTTAGTTTTTAATGTATTTGGTGTTTAACATGATTAGATTATTTATATTAATGTTATATATTTATTGTACTTGTTGAATTTTTAAGATAAAAATTTAGTTTTTTATGAATTTTAAAGTCATCGGGTACTCAATTACCCGAACCAAACCAATCTATTCTTAATCGATTTGGTTTGATTTGGGTACATGCACAAAAAAATACAAATTCAAACCAAACCGAACCAATTATATTTTAATTGGTTCGATTCTAATTTCACCTTGAATCCGAACCAAACCGACCCGTACTCACCCCTAAAAATAGTCCTCAGTCTATTAAGCTAAAAAATACTGTGAACACTCCAAAAAAATGTTATTTAACTGTTTTTTTTATTACTTTAAGGTGACTTGCTACTTCAGATAAAAATATTTTTATATAAAAATAATAACTAAAAATCGTTAAATAATTTAACATATGTTTATTGGTATTATTTTCGTGTAAAACATTTTGAAGCAAGTCGCCTTATTATCCTTTGTTTTGCCTTATCATTTCGGTATCTCGCTTGTCATAGATTCGAAGTGTCTTGAGCGTAGTAAACAAAAAGTATAAATTATATAACCCGTGTTTTGAAGACACAGACAAAAACCTATAACTCAAGTCAACGCTGCATAATATATATGTCACCAAATTCTTTTTAAGTATACAAGAAAATTTCATACAATATAGTAACCAGTGTTGACCGAATTCGCAACCATTTAACTTGTTATGATTTAATTATACGTGATAAGTGAAGATTTTTTTCGTTAGATTAACAAAAAAATGAGATTTGAAACAATGAGAATTCACTAGGTAACGGTCACATGCTACCTTTTCTTTCTTTTTTTTTTGCAAACGTGAAAACATTTATACCGAACTCCATTCTTGCTCCTACATATTCCGCGCCTTGCATGCACCAACATGCATAACCAACCACTCACTCTAACACTCACCACACTCTCTCAACATCAACCATGGATACTACCAAGAAATCCCCCTTGAAGCCATGGAAGAAGGGTCCAACAAGAGGGAAAGGCGGCCCCCAGAACGCTTCGTGTGAGTATCGAGGTGTTCGCCAAAGGACTTGGGGGAAATGGGTTGCAGAGATCAGAGAGCCAAAGAAGAGAACCAGGCTCTGGCTTGGTTCTTTTGCCACGGCCGAAGAAGCTGCCATGGCTTACGACGAGGCTGCGCGGAGGCTCTATGGACCGGATGCGTATCTTAACCTTCCCCACCTGAAACCGAGCTCCAACTTTCCCATCAAATCTGGGAAATTCAAATGGATGCCATCCAAGAACTTCATTTCAATGTTCCCTTCTTGTGGACTACTCAATGTGAATGCTCAACCTAGTGTTCATCTAATCCATCAGAGGCTTCAGCAGTTTAAGCAGAATGGGGTTGTGAATCAATCTCCTAGTTCATCCAATGATCCAAAGGGTGAAACTCAGAGTGTAAAAGAAAGCAAAGTTGATGCAGAAGAAGATCCTCCAGAGGAGAAAAACACTCGAGCATCATCAGAGGCGATGCTTGGAGATCTTCACGAGAAGCCACAGATAGACCTTCATGAGTTTCTTCAGCAGATGGGTATACTGAAAGCAGAAATACAGGAAGAAAGAACCGATAGTTCGGGGAGTTCGACAGTGCCTGAAGCTGCATCGTGCGATGACTATGCTCAACTAGGCCTGTTTTCTGACAACAGTGTTAACTGGGAGGAACTGATTGGCATGCATGGAATTGCAGATTTTCCAGAAGCTGAATCCACCCAGTTGGAAGCACATGAAACAAATTATGAGCTCGATTTCTATTCTTCCATCTGGAACTTCTAAGAAACTTACCTGGCTTTCGAAAAAGAGAACTACTCTATCCTTTATAGCGTCGAGATCTAGTTAGATAAGCGAGTACTTAGCATATCGGCCTAAGCATAGATAGGATGGTTTTGGTTCTACTGCTACTCTCCAGTCTATTCCTGTTTTGTCTTATGCTTGCTGAGTTTCAATCTGTTGGTAGCAATGTAAGAGTAGGAAGTAGCTTAGAATAGAAGACTACCAGTGTGTGAAAGAACTAAGAAGCTTATGATAATAGAGATAACTAAATAATAATATCAGTCTACAAGTAGTAATATTATGAGTTGACTTACTTTTAGCATTTTTGGGAGTGTTAAGTTCTAACATTGTTCTTTCAATCTTATGTTTTGCTCTGGCAAAGTAGTTCACAGAGGAAAACGACGATTATCGGTATATCAAGTTCAACAACTCACTAGATAGGTTATAAGTCAGAAGAAAAAACAAAATCACATAAAATAAGACAAGCATAACAGTAGTATGAATGATTTATGAAAATAAATAATATGCAAGAATTCTGACAAGTCTCTAGTGTTTTATCTCCTATAATTGCTCAAGCTTTGGGAAATGACCAACCTATATAAGCATTAACACTGTAATGTGTATGAAAAGTAGAGATGAAAGATTTATCCAAAAATTGCACCTTGACTCTCCCATTTTCCATTCATCAGACACATTAATTAGCAGCTTTTTGACAATTCATGTTAACCCTTGCTTTTGTCTTACACTCCCTGTCAAATTCACCAATCGAGTCAAAATCAGCAACTTGACCATGCTTAGCATAATAATTATTGTAACAAAACTTAATATTCTGGAAGTATGAGTTTCTGGGAAAGTTCATACATGACTTGGATTGAGAAAACCTTCATAGATCTACTAGCAACATCATCAAAACAACCAATAGTTCTGAAGACAGCAGCAATAGCAACATTAACCTTGAGAATTCAGCCTACTCGTTCTGGTATTCGGATGCACTCTGATACTCGCCATGCTCTTCAAAATACTCTATCAACCGCTTCAGAAATGCATCACTACTGACTGTCTCGGTGTCGCAGACAAGACAGCATTGCCTTCGTGCCCGTGTCACAGCCACATTCATACGCCGGCGATCACTCAGAAAGCCCACCTGAAACATAAATCCCAAGTTTCTTCTCTTATACTTTATGCCAAGAAAATTTGTCAACCAAATACTATATAGAAGGAAATAGCAGCCTTGTTACAAATACCTCCTTTTTTGAGTTGGATCGGACCATGGATATAATAATGGCTTCCTTCTCCCTTCCCTGAAACCCATCAACTGTTGAGATTTCGACATCCTTCAGCTGATTCTCATTGTTTCTCAACATCTTGAGCAAAACAACCTGCCATAATGGTTACTACAAGTTAGAAAAACACTAGCACATGAAACACGCTGTTTAACATTTGTATCAATGTTTCACGCAAAAAAATCTCATACCTGGGCAGCATATGGGGTAATAATTCCAATATCAGAAGGAGGCACACCACTTTGAACGAGTCTCTTGGCATGAACGATAGCAACCTCAGCTTCACCTTCATTAAGAGTGCTATCTTCTTCATCTTTCTTTTCTTCCATATCACATCTGAATTTCATCAATACAAGCAACTGATTACACACCGTTTGAATTTGTAACAACTTTGCAGGCTTATGTAAATTCCCAGGAAATCTATGTAAATTATGAAATATAATGATTGTTCCATGCTTTAGTGATGCAATTTTTTCAAATATTGAAATTCTTGACTGGCTAGCGAAAACTGTTTCTACCAATCACTTAGTATAGATCATTCAAAATTTAAAAAAAAAAATTAGAATGTTGGTATGCAAAGTTTCATTAACAAGAGAATGTCATGTCTTTGTTCCACATATTCCGGCTAATCAAGCAGTTCTAAGGACATAAATTTTTCAATATATGAAATAGTCCCACATACCCAGCAATGTCTATGAGAAGAAGAGTTGGTTCAGTTGATGATGTCTTCTTCACATTGTCAAGATCATGTAGCGTATGTGCAGCAACACTAGCATGAGCCTCGATCTGTCATCACAGAATAACATTGCATGAAGAGTTAATAAAATATTTAGAATAGTGATCCGATATGAAGACGATAAGGAGCACCTTGCTGTTGTAAAGTTCTTTAGAAGACCAATCCATGATGAGTTCATTCATACGGTACTGGACTGTAAGCATAGATGTGACCTCGTCTCCATATATTTCTGCAAGTCGTTCAAAGAGGGTTCTTCCTAAACCTTTCTTCTCAGCTTCAACACTTTGAATGGTTGGAGGAAGTTGAAGATGGTCCCCTGCGAGGATACATCTTGAGCCCTAAAACATTGAACTCCATTTAATTCAGTATAGTCAAGATGACATTAGGCTTGTATGATTATAAAACTGTATTTTAATGCTGATCAGGTCTATGTTTAGAGACAAGCATTAGTTTTCTGCAGTTCAAAGAAATATTTAATGTTGAGAACAACATCAAAATATAGTTCAAATGCCAATGAACATTACCTTCAACAGAGGAATCCAACATGCAATTTCAAGTGCTTGAGCAGCTTCATCAATAATTACCAAATCAAATGACATATTGTCGAGTTTCTTAGAATAGGCCCCAATCAGAGTAGTCAATATTACATCTGCAGTTTTAAGTACGTCTGTTACAGCAAGCTGCTGCCTTTTGCGCTCTTCCTTGGATAGAGTCCTAAGTTCCCTTTGTATGTCTCTCCTTGTACTTTTGTCTTTGGTTTTCAATAGCTTTCCATTCAATGCCTGAAAGAAACACATCATATTTAGTGCAAAATTATATTCATATATATTATCTTTTCCATTCATAGCTTTCTCTTCAGGGTTGGTTGTTGTAATTATATCTAGTTATGATACACGAAGTTGATAGTGTCATCAATTATGAAATCTGAATGAAAAAAAGAGGTTCTTTTGAGTGTCAGCTAGATGATCACCATTAACTTTGGCAAATGATAATAAATCAGTTCTTTAACTTCTACTCTAAGACTTTACCTTCATTTCTTTTCGAATGTCATTTGCAAGGCCACTATTATCTCCTCGTAGTACCTAACAAGAAATTAAAGAACAAAGGATATAAAAGTCGATTATACTGAAGCATAAATACCAAAAGAATACCATGATACCAATTCATCAGTTAATATTTTAGGAGGAGGATTCGAAGAGTGACTCTAAAGATGATTATTTGCTTCTATTTTGTAGCCCTACAAGAACCCATTATTGTTCTTATGTACATCTCTTCTCTTCGTGAATTCTTCTTGTTTATAATCAATTCTTCTTTTTGTAGAGTGGTATTATAGAAGAAAGAGGGATAACAAGTCATCATAATGTACCTGAGCATCCAGTGCACTGTCCAGTACTTGAGGCAATAAGCGTGCAGGATGACCTACTCTCACCCTGTTTTATACATAATTTCATCAATCAATGTTGTCATGTAAAAGCTGTTAGTGCTAGACTCCAATTAGATTGATACCGACTATTGTAATGCCAAAAGGATAAATAACTATACCTATGTGGAACTAGCCGCTCAACAATGTTATCAACAGCAATGTTTGAGGCAGCACAAGCAAGAATCTTTGATCCACGTTTAACTTCTTGTAATATAATTTCCACCACTGTTGTAGTTTTCCCAGTTCCAGGAGGTCCATGTAGCAAAAACACATTCTTCGAAGATAGGGCTTTTGAAATTGCACCTTTCTTTGCAGATAAAAACCAGAAATTAAAATACATAAGTTTGTGATCACAAGGCGGATATGCAAAGCTAAAATGATGAAATACCACAGAAAAACCATTATTATTAAATGGGAAGGCTTCTTCACTCAAATGATTAATTAGCAAAATAAATCCAATTACGTCGTTCTTGATTGTATTTGTTCTACACATACTACTATAGTACTGAGTGTTAGTGTTCTTAAGTTGAAAACATTTTTGCAACTAAGTCCCTAACCCATTGGGCATTCAAGAGGAAGAGGATCGATCTATCGATAGCAATAGGCATTAGATAGCTATAACTAGTAAATACACGTGCTTTATTATAACTACAAAGGCATGCACCAACAAAAATTAAATAATACATTGAATGAAAATAATTTACAGAAAGTGCAGAAGAGTCATGAATAAGTTATTTAAAAAAAAAAGCCATACAAGAAAATAGGTTATGCACCTGAGAGTGATCAAGTTTGGTATTAAAAGGAGTGAAGGAAACATCCTTCTTGGACATTGTTGGCGACCTCTCCCCAAATAAGACCGGAATTAGATCAGCAGCTGGACCCTTATGCACTCCTTTACTCAACTGTACTAATGCATCTTTCATCCTGCGATATGTCACCTGCATGAGGCATGAGTAATGAATATTTACAGCATACAAGAACTCAGAAGCAAGAAAATGAGATGAAGAACAGATAAAATATTTTTCAATAGAAAAAAGTAGAAAAGTTTTAAGCAAAGTGATAAAGTGTGTGCTTACACCAGATAATGATTAACTAAAAAAGAAGAGCAAAATTTTCATATATTGTCCCATTCATATATTTTATGGAAACCTTAACTAAAATATATTAAAAATTCACATGGTAACTAACAAACATAGATGAATAACTATTTTTTTTCTGATTGACATTAGTAAACACCAATTGAGTGTTACAACACATCATGGAAAACAAAATGCCAGTCTAGCAATGCTACTATTTATAACCAATCTGCAAAGGCATTCTAGATAAGAAGAGATAACAAGGTGAACTTATCAGCATACCTCATTTGCAACTTTTTCCAGCCTTAGGGGACTGTTTAAACCATCTTCAGGTATGTCATCAAAAGCAACAGTTATTGATGAGTCCTGTTAGTATCAAACCAGCAAGTCAAAGTTGTGTCCAATGCTATGATCACCTGTAGCTAACAGCATGGGCAATTTTCTTTCCATAAATTGAATCAGAGACTTAAGAATTACCTTTAATCTATAAACAACACCTTGTCCAAGAGCAGGAGAACCTACATCAGCCTTGTTGAGTTTTAAAACGACGACGTCGTGAGTACTAAACTGCAAAAATAAGACTTCATTAACTCCTGAGAGTATAACAATATTGATCAAATACATAAGAAAACTGTCTTATCAGTAATTTGGGGTAACCTTTTTTGCCACATACAAGTCTCAAAATAATTGAAGAAAGTATTTCTACTGTCAATAACAGAAGGCGGAAGAAAATGTAACATATAGAAAATTACTTAAAGACCGAGAAATGTGAACAATCGAATAGGTTCATATAAAACTGAGTACTAAAGATAACTTCTTCAAATATGAGTTGAACGATATAACGGTCAGAGATTTATGAAATGCAAAGTAATTGATAAAAGAAAGTCAATCATTCACCTTGTGTGCAGGAAGAACATCTCCTTTTGTAGACTGGAACTCAATCAGAGATTTTCCCATAAGCCCTGTCTATATTCATGAAAAAGAAGGAAGAGAAGCACCATATAAGAATACCAACTGAAACTCTACTCATCAATTATTACTTATTACTCAAATAGCACACTATAAAATAAGGCATAACATAAAAAATTCAAATTCCTTATTTATTCTCATGAAAAAGGAAAGAAAACAAAATGGAATATAAGATCATACATAAAATGATCATAAGTGATGAACTGAAAAACAAGTAACCTGGACATCCACACACTTCAAGTTAAGGATTGTGGAACCTCTCTTTTGAGCAGTATCCAAATTCCTTGATGCGCCTGTGGCGATTGAGCTTGATATCTCAGCTTCCTAAGCGCCCAAAAAAAAACAAAACAGAGGAGAAAATTTGAAAAGGAATCCCCATCATTCATCCATTCTGAAGTCACCACCCAACATAAACCATTCTATGCAAAATTATAATCTTTTCCACTTTTCTAATCACCCCATGAACACTTGCTATTACATGGGACAGTAAAAATTGGTCTTGAAATCGTAAATTGATACGGAGAGGCCTCCGAAAGTTGGAAACTTTAGTTGCAGGGTTTGAGTCATATTAGTCTATTCAGTTATAATTCCATTTTTACACACAAAAACGAGTATGCAAAGATGGGCAATGGATTAAACGAGAAAAGCGAAAGCTTTTGAATAATGTGTGTTATGTAGCTACGTAGTAGGTACCTTTTCCAAGTCAAGAAGAGGGGTGGTGATAGTGATGAACTGTTGCAGAGAGAGAGGTGATGATTTCTTCTTAGTCGCTCCTTTCTCCATTGCTTATCTGTCACTGTTGCTATCAAAGGACTGCAGACCTGAGAGAGAGAGAGAGAGAGAGAGAGCTAAATGCAGCTAAACAATGGTATGTGTTGGTCTTTTATTTCATTTTAACAGTTGTTGGTGAAGGGATGGGAAAAATCTGGCGATCACAGTGAAGGTGAAGGTGAATATGCTGATGCCATTGCTGCGCAGGTGCGTCGATTGGCAAATGAAGTTCGGCAGTTAACATCAAGCAGGCCAATTACAGTACTGAATGGGGGTTCTGGAGAAAGTAACTTATCTTCACTTGTGGTTCCAGCAGCTGCATTGGGTGTTGTGGGTTATGGTTACATGTGGTGGAAGGGAATCTCATTCTCAGATCTTATGTATGTCACTAAACGTAGAATGGAAAAAGCTGTTTCAGATTTGACAAAAAAGCTGCAGCATGCCTCAGATGTCATTGCTGATGCTAAGAAGCATTTGACACAGAGGATCCAACATTTGGATGACAAAATGCTCAAGCAGAATGAATTGGCACGGTCAATTAAGGATGAAGTTGCTGGGGTTCGAAGTACAATTACTAATTTCCATGATGACTTGGGAATCTTGCATTACACAGTGGGATCATTGGATGAAAGATTGGCTACACTAAGTGGTATGCAGGATGATGCAAATCAAGGTTTGGCGTACCTCATCGACTTCGTACATGGGAAAACCCGCAAACCACCTGAATTCTTGCAGGAGCGGCTGAGGATTTCTGCAAAATCCCCTAGTGTTCTCACATATCAGGGAGCTCCAAGTCTGATGGGACTCAAAGACATTGCGGAAACAATGCGTAGTGATTTAGACAGGTCAGCCTCAGATGGCATGGATAAGCTAGAGCATCTGCGAAGGCCATTGCTGAGGGCTGCTTCAACCAGGTGATGATGACAAAGTCTTGGTCACCTAAGCTCACTTGCTGATATATACTCCCTCTGAATCTACATAATATTGATACTAGATTAAGTTTTATATTCTAACAACTTAAATGGTATTGTCCAAATTCTTCTACATTTTCCCCTCAGTTATATAAGTAACTTTCTTTTGCAACACATTTATCACACAGCTTTATCTTTTACATACAACTTTGTCTCCTTATTTTGTTATTATTGATCCTTGTAGCAAAGATGTTTGCTGCTTATTGAAGGTAAAAATTTGCGTGGACAAATTGTTTGATAACACTGCATCTTATATTTATTAAGAAATTTAAATTTTTCATTCCTCACTCCTAAAACTGAAATGGTAAATGATAACTGATAACTGAAAAGTCAAAACACAGATCAGATAGAACAAAATCACAACACTGAAACTGTAGAGATACTATTGAGAATGAAAAGCTCCTGGAGTTGTTAAAAGTACAACATTATTTCTGCTGGATAAATCATAGGCAAGAACAAATGTTATTCCCATATAGCTAAATTCATATACTACTTTAACTACT
>NC_029790.2:4245218-4251306 GCF_000816755.2 Arachis ipaensis | reverse complement strand
TCCTCACTACTCACTAGTCACTATGAATATGTTGCATCCCAAAACTCCAGAAGTTAGAGGGAATAAGTTATTTCTTCCACAAAAAATCCTCAGTTTGCCTTTAGAAGCATGAAAGCGCAACTGTGACCTCTGAGAAATTGATCACTTGACATCTCCCACGTAAAATTACCGCAAAAATCTAATAATACCACTGCTTATAGATAACAGAATAATACATCAATTCCTCACTAGTCACTATGAATATGTTGCATCCCAAAACTCCAGAAGTTAGAGGGAATAAGTTATTTCTTCCACAAAAAATCCTCAGTTTGCCTTTAGAAGCATGAAAGCGCAACTGTGACCTCTGAGAAATTAGTAATAGATCACTTGAATATGAGGGCGTCCCGTCCTGGCCCAACACCAATATAGTGAATGGAAACACCAAATGGATAAGGTAAAAAATATTCATGGACTATTAAAAATGGACTATTAAATATTTTGTTAGCTTTTTTTAACATATGAAATAAAATATATATTTTTTTATTTTTAAATTATTAATTTTTTAACAGCATAATTCGAATTATACAATGAATTACTGTGTGTGTAATTCGAACCAAGCTGGTTCGAATTAGTGTGTGCGTGTGTTTGTGTGTAATTCGAACCAAACTGGTTCGAATTATGTAGAAATGGAGTTCGAACCAAGCTGGTTCGAACTACATATAAATATGCGTTGGTGGATTCATGAAACAGTTTTCGTTTTGGCTTATTCACGTAAATTATTTTTTTCCTTGACTTATTTTTGTTTTTTGCCCTAAATTTTATAACGATTCTCTATTATCAACTTTATATTAATTTCATCTGTGGTTTCACCTATAATTTAATATATGACAATCTAATATATTATGTGTTGCCCTAATTTTTTCCTCCTTCTAACATTCATTTTATTCTTTCTGTCTTCTTCAATATGCATTTTTTCTTTTCAAGCTAAAATTCAGGTTATACATATTTGTCATAGAAAAAAAATAATCTCCTCTATTCTGTGTTTTCTTTATTATTTTTTTTTTTTTTTACTCTCTCTCTTTTTCATACTTTTGCTCTACTTTCTCATGTTTCACCCATTTCATGAGTCATGAAGCACAAATGACATTCTTCTATTTTACGGATGACAAAAATAGAAATGATGTCCTCTCATTTTATGAATGACGCATCAAAAATGACTCTAATATGTCAAATTCTACGTAGGTGCTGCATCTGGACTTTTTTATTAAAATAAATAAGGAAAAAACTTTAATTCTCTAATTACGTATGGATGAAAATAATTCCAAGAGTACGCAGTCCCAATTCGTGTACGTTACCCACGAAATGAGTTTGCATGCCAATTCAGGGGAGCCGCCCACGAAATGGGCCAGGGTTCCAATATAGGAATAGCAGACACGAAATGGTACCTCAGGTACAATGTCCGCGAATTGGTGCAACTCCAAGCTGGTACACGCGAATTGGCACACCATGGGCAACTCTATCGAGCCGGACGCGAAATAGAACCACATCAACTGTACTCCACACGAAATGGAGCCCGGAATTCGCTATATAAAGGGACGGGGCAGGCAGTTTGCAAGCATGGATGGAAATTTTTGTTGTGTGACGGAAAATTTCTACTCCAACGACTCTCTCTTTTCTCTATGTCTTTCTCTTCTTTGTAAAATTCTGTAGTGGGTATTTTGTAGTGTCCATGGCCACCGAAAATGTGTACGTTGTTGTATACTCAAATGGAAAAATTTCTCTCACATATGAAGGTATTACATTTGTTTGTGATGATCCACTGTGGATAATGATTCCTCCGTAGACGTTGTTCGAAGAGCTGAAGAATGTGATCCTAATGAATACCGGTCTGGTCGGAAAGAAGGAAATCACGAAGTTGACTTATAGAATGCCAGTTGCGGTTGCCAACTCGTTTGCATATTAGAAAATGCAGATTAAGTCTGACCAACAAGTTTCGATGATGTTTTCTTATCATCGGAGCATTGGAAGTATCTACTCGTTGGAACTATGTGTTTGTCTCCAAGATGTTGGTGGAAGCTCCTCTAGTTCCAATAATGTGGTGCAACCTGGAAATGTTGGTGTCGTTGATTTGATGCCATTCCAGGAGATTCTTAGAGCTCGGAGTCCCCCATTCAACGCCTTTGTGACGCACGGACAAGTAGCAGGAAATTGTTCTCGACGTCCTCCCCCGTCTAACTGAGTTGCATCCCCAGAAGATATTGTCGGTGGGTTGGCAGACACGTCCGACGAAGATGAGATCGAAGATGACGGTGGTGAAGAAGCAGAAGTGGTTCCTGAAACCCAACCTGTTCACCGCGAGAGGGATCTTCCGAGTCATGTTGAATCAGGTGGTGGATCAAGCGGTACTCCAGGCCACTTTCTGTCTTTAAATCTCGGTGCAATGGTTCGACCACCGCTGAAGACACACCTAGCAACTATGCTTTGTCCAGTGAGATGGAGCTGGAGGTCGGTCTGAAATTTCTTAATAGAGAAACTGCTATGCTTGCCGTAAATAACTACAATATTCGTAGAAGTGCGGAATACAAGGTTGTAGAGTCAGATCAAGCTAGGTATGTATGTCGATGCAAGCAGTTTGGGGACCAATGCCGTTGGTCGGTTCGAGTTGCAAAGACAAGGGCCTCCAGATATTGGGTGGTCCGAAAATACGAAGGTCCTCACAGTTGTTTGGCAAGCTCCATGTCGCAAGATCATGCTCAACTTGATAGCGACGTCATCTGCCACCATATATATCCCATGGTAAAAGTAGATGCTACTATTTGCATAAAGGTGCTGCAAGGTTCAGTCGAGTCAGCATATGGGTACAAGGTTTCTTACAAGAAGGTGTGGCAAGCAAAGCAAAAGGTAATTGCGAAAAATTATGGTGATTGGGATGCGTCATACGACCAGCTTATTTCAACGCACTGCAAACTTTCATTCCAGGTAACCATGTCAATTGAAAGTTTTGTCAATTTATGACTTGCAATCCATACGGCATGGTTCTAATTAATTGTAGTCGTGTCAGGTACAATCGTTGATCTCCAAACACATCCGAACTATGTCGGCAACACCTTGGACCGTTATAGTGTTGTTTTTCATAAGGTTTTTTTGTCTTTTTCGTCCTATATTAAAAAAAATAATTTTTTTACTCTATTTTTCTTCTTTATATTTTCTTTCTATTTCTACTCTATTCCTTCCTCGTGTTCTTGCTCTATTCTCTCGTGCTTCTTTTCACTTATTTTATGGGTAATAAAACAGAAATGACACTCTTTTATTTTACGAATGATAAAGTAAAAATGATATTCTTTCATTTTACGAATGATATATCAAAAATATCTTTAATGATATATCAAAAATATCTTTAACATGTCTGACTCTATTTTTCAGACGTTATATCTAAAATGATGGCAAAATTTATTTTGTAAAAATTTTATATAAATTGACCTGATAACATTTTTGTATTGTGCGTATTTAAAATATTAAAATATTTTTTATATTTAGATAAATAAAAAAGTCACATTCATTTGGTCACTTTCATAGCCATTTTTTTTTTGTTTTAATACTTGTTAAAGAGGACATGCTGCCACGTCCACAAGTGTGCAATCCAATAGTCATAGACGTATTTATTTATTTATTTAGTTGAGTAACGCTATTTTAGAAAATGAAATCAACAATAATAAAGTAGATCATGCTGGTTTTCTCCTAGACAATGAAAATACTGAATAATAAATATATCGAATATTTAATTCACTAAGTGTACGAATGATTATCCTAATATTAAAATTTAGATAAATAATTTAGAGTGTATTGTATTTTTAATTTATTAGGCCAATTTTAAAACCAATTATTTATATTGTTAACAAAAATTATTATCTGTCTAACAAAATCTAAAAAACAAATTATTTAACATACTCTCCGCGTGTTGGCTACATGAACAACACATCTCTCATGTGTTGGGCAACACGCTCACCACTTGTTGCAAAACCTTCCCTACGTGTTAATTTTCTAACTACAAAATTTACTCAATTGTAATTATACCAAATAGTCCCATTTTTTTTTTTAAAAAATAAACTATCAATATTTTTTCTATATTAAAAAAATTAGCCCTATTTTTCTTCCATCCAACGCTGCAATAAGCGGAATCAGGACGGTGAAACCGAAGCGTGTTACGTGTACTTCTAATCTGACAGAAAGGAATAAACACGTGTGTGTGTTTGAGTTCTTAGTTATGAGTACTCTAATGTAATTAAATCTTCTTCATTCCTTTGCAAAGTAGAGATGACAAATGAATAATCAAATTTAAAGGTATAAAAAGTGTGTACGCATGTTGTTCCTAAGATATGTGGCCACTCTGTTGAAAGAGGGATCGAGGATCAATCAACTAACATTCATCCACTATTTACAATTGGAATGGTGCTTGCAAAATAATCCAATAAAATTTTAATCCACTTTCTTATTTAAAAAAGTTTCATCCCATCTCAAAAGTTCCAAAAAAAACAAGTATAATTTTCCAGAATTATTACAACATAGCCCAGAGAAGTTAAAAGTTACAAGAAAAATATACATAAAAAATAGAGAAGATGGATGAATGAGTATGATCTACCAGGTAAGATGGAAGATGTTGGTGAAGATGCGAGAGAGAGCAAGAGTGATGCGTGGATAAAGATGAAGAGAGAAAAGGGTGCAATCTCTGAGAAAGTGTTGAATTGTGTTGACAAAGAGGTTGAAGCTCCTTATTGGTGGAATATACAAGGTTAAGGGCACAGCTGAGAATGCCACAGCAAACACAAGCTGAAGCATGCTTCTCACTCTTCTCTTCCTTCTCTTGTGCTGATCACAAGACTAATAAGACTCTATATTACGGGGGATGGATGGGGGAAAATCACTTTAATTTGATACCTGTGTTCAAAGTATATATAATTTAATGAAATTTTCTCGCATCAAAATGTCATTACTCTGTCTATATAATTCCTCGTTTCTCTTCTTAAGTTCTTATGCCACTCTACTTATTAATTAATTATTTTAATAAAAGATGTTATTTTAGTTTTTTTTTTTAATGACACATTTTAGTAATTTTTATGTCTTTTATCTTGTCTATTTTAATCAAAAAATGAAATAAAGACATGGCACCAATGTAGGGGTGTCAAAAATCCTCAGGAAGTGGAGATTTCTGCAGGATCGTAATGGGAATAAGGAGCGAAATTTTTCCGAGACAGGTGCGGGGACCTGACCGAGGATCCTCGTCCCATCTCCGATAATTCCCCGAATTTTTGAACTTACTACCCTTACTTTATTTCTAATATAGGAGTTCTTTTAGTAATTTCACTCATTGAAAAATCCTAACCCTATTGTTCGAGATTTTATTTTATGGACTATGATTTGCTATATTATATTTCTGGACACAACACACCCACACACTCCTCACATATTTTATTACATTTTTCCTCAATTGCATTTTCTAGGATTTGAACCCTAGACCTTGAGGTGGGGAGGGGGGAGAAATGCCATTAGAGCCAAGGCTAATTGGCATTGCATAATGTTCTTAGACAACAACAATTTAGGTCGTGGGTTTTTATGTGTCACTACTCAGGTTGTTGTTGGGCACTCGGTCCTATATAATTTGGGCCTATATTCATTTAGGATGGTTAAGGATAGTGGGCTCTTGACCCAATTAAGAAATCAGACATATGGGACCACCACTATTGTTTTCTCCTTTCTAGACTCTAGTGACTAGTGGTAACTGGTAAATATGAAAATGGAGGGATAACATGAACATCAGAACATGCCTAATTGTCTATGGAGGTTCCATCCATTAATGAGAATATGAAAATGGTGGTTGGAGGTTGGCATTTACTTCGTTGCTATGTTTGGTTGACTCACACACTCACATACTTACTTAATTTCCGAATCTCACCCCACAACTACAAACACAAAGCTTAAAAACCTTGGAAAATTATACTAGTTAGCTTACCTACCAAATTAAATAATAGAAGCTAACTTCTTCATAACCATTTTACCTAAGCTTAACTTAATTCTCCTTTATGTAAGAATGAATGAGTACATAGAACTTTAA
>NC_029790.2:4241813-4245151 GCF_000816755.2 Arachis ipaensis | reverse complement strand
TACCAAACTATAATTTTTTCAATATATATATATATATATATATGATCATTAATAATCAATTATTAAAGTTGTGTTTGATTCTGAGAAAAAATTAAAACAAATTATAAAAGTCTTTTTTTTTTTTGAATCCTGCTAAGGAGCCAGGAATATTTATACAATGTGTACAATGAGTCAATGAGTTATATGAATTAAAAAATGAACATCACCCATACTATTCAGAATAACCATATGGGTACTAGCATAATATACATCTCGTCTGGATACTAGGGATAATAAACATCTCATCCCAAAACTAATTTTGGGTTCACCAAGAATCAAACTCTTGACCTTTCGAATCTAGAACTCTGATACCATGTCATGATACCACTCATCCCAAAAATTTCAGCTGATGGAAAAAGATAACAATAATAGTTATATCTCTAATATTGAATCGAACATCCCTAAATCTCTATTGTACACATTATACAAATATTTCATTGGTTCCTTATACTTTTTTTTTTTTTATATATGTTGATGGGTGCGATGGATTTAGTTAGAGGTATAACATTATTTGATGGAAGAAAAGACAAGAGGAACTTAAATTTTGAGGGAACTAAGATGTTTACATCAACATCTGAATGGATAAAGGGGTATCTGAAGGAATGGTTAATGATAATGAGTGGACATTACAAGGCACACGTTAAAATTTAATGAATAAGATGGGAAGGGAGCAATAATGCACAGATCTGAATTGGTACATATAAATTAATACAATTTGTTTGTATATTTATCAAAATAATTTCACTACGTTACCAACAGCATTTCTGTCAATTCTTATTTATAATTGTGTTTAATGAAAGTGTCTTTGTGGATGTGTCTAATAAAAATATTTTTTTTATGACTGTGTTTAATAGAAATGTCTTTATATATATATTTTTTGGATGTGTCTCTTTATATATGTGTTTAAAATATAATAATTAATTATTGTTAGCAATAAGTTGACAGATAATATGTTGGTACCCTATACTTTTCCTTACCAAAATTTATGCGTATAAATTAATAAAATTTATTTATTAAAAATAAATTGTTATTTGTAGTGATTGAAAAAGTCTGGGGTCAGTACTTTTGTTGAAATCTGGTCCGTACTTAATCAATAAAAAAAAATAATTAATGCTAGAGAAACAAAAAAAAACAGTCAGAACTTGTCTTATTTAGCATTCATTAATTTGTCTAATGCTAAATAAGACAAATTATAGCTGTTTTTGGCTGATTTTTTTTTGTTACCAAATATTTCAGTAAATATTATCTCACACTATTAAAAATATTAATAACAACTAATTGATGGTTAAACATCACAAATTCTACTGGTCATAGCACTCTCCTTAGTGATTAATTGCTTACCAAATTTGTTAAAAAAATAAGATATGTTGTTGTAATATATGGCGAAAACAGAGACCCAACCCTACCACGCAACACTCATTTCCTTCCCAATTTCCATTCGAATTCCAACTTGTCATTCTTTCCAATTTCCAAAACAGTCGCCAACAGATTCTTCGATTGGATTAAACTAAGATTCCAATTACTGTTAATTAAGTCGTTCTTAGTTCTTACTCACATCGAATCGAAAAAGTAAGTTGGGTTCAGGTGTGGCTTGAATGGGTATTGCAGCTGCTGCTGTGGTTGTGCCATTTGGCCTCCTCTTCTTCACTTCAGGCCTCGCTGTTAATCTCATTCAGGTTTTTCTACTTCTTCTTCTTACTTCCTACTTACTGTTTGATTTCTTAGTTAATGGAGTTCACGTCATAATCATTTCCTGCATCTCCATGCAAATCTCCTTCTTTTTTCTATTAATATTCTTCATTTTTATGATAAGAGTAGTACTGCTATAGTTTAAACTAGGGGAGTTTAGGGTTTATGCTTTGTATCATGGATTCATAGTCTAGGCACATTGCTACTACTGATTTGTTACCATTTCTATTTTAGTTCAAGTGCCATAGACAAACATTGTTTTTAGATGAAAAGGGAAACAGTGATAGAGTTGCTGCTGTTATGATTGACCAATGATTGAGTTTCCTGGAAAGTTGAATTTTCTGTGGAAAGTTCGTTCGAAAAGAAAAGATGAGAGCGAGAGCGCGGAAGAAAATTTCATCTGATACCATATTGTGAAGGAGAGGTTCTGTGAGAAAATGAGAATCAATCTTCATTAATTAATTTCAACTCACTAATGGTACATATATATCAGCCGCTTTGAGTGCAAAGGGAGCAGGGAAAAATGAAACAGACTTCTAACTAACTGCCTATATTATCTAATTAACTTCTAATCAGTTTTTCTAACTAATTAATTTACTCATGAGGCATAATAGAAAGGAAGGAATGTAAACTTGAAAAGTTTATTTTGGGCATGAATGAATTTGGCGCATATGCTTTCAGCATATGGAAGCTGGTTGATCCTTTGTTGTATTAACTCTGTTTGAAAGCAGGAATTTTCCTAGTGGTATACTGGAATAATTTGTTTATACTGAGGAATATTTACTGAATAAAATTAGGTTTTTAAAAATGCTATTCATACACCAAAATCAGCCACTAAAATCAATCACCAATATATTTGTGTATAAATACATGTATGATTTAATTTATTTTCAATGTGTATTTGTATTCCAATATGTATTTTATACTGGTGGCTGATTTTGGTGTATACGTAGCATAGTCGTTAAGTTTTATATATCCATCTTTTCTTTCAGTAAAACAATAATATGAAGCCAAAACAGAAAGGATCTTGAATCAATTCAATTAATTTTTCCCTTCTTGATATCTTGTCTCAGGCAGTATCTTATGTTCTTGTACGGCCTCTGTCAAAGAATCTGCACAGGCGGATCAACCGTGTAGTTGCAGAATTGTTGTGGCTGGAACTTGTATGGCTTATTGATTGGTGGGCTGGTGTTAAGGTAAACCAGTACCATGTCCTCTGCAATATTTTTCTATGCACAGTAACTGTCTACTAATTTAGTTGATTGTTTACCAGAACAAAGCATTGTTTTGCACTTTCCTTGCAACATTCTAAAAGACTATTGTATTAATAGGGTCTAATTCACCCTTTTGTTTATTAAATATGTATAATATTAACAAATGTGAAATTAGTCAAGATGTTAAATATCTTGTATTATAATTAGGAAGCTTTGAGTTCAATCCCCATTATATACAGTAGAAGCAGATATTGGCTTGGGTCTCTATATTATGTTTAAAATGAATTTCTTTGTTATGAATATGTAACGTTAACCTTTTGGCCTGATCATCTCTACCTTCTCCTTAGGAGGTGCATTTTTTTCATTTTTCATGAGTTAATTCATGTTGTGCACAAA
>NC_029790.2:4238559-4241536 GCF_000816755.2 Arachis ipaensis | reverse complement strand
AGATGTTCCAGCCAAGGTTGTTTCATTGGGAAATAAACATGCTTCCATTGATTCTAATACTAAAATTGAATCAAATGTCAAAACTAATATATCTTAGGTTGTTTGATAGTTTCAAGAAACATTATAAATGGAAGAAAACCGGTAATTTGAAAGCCACATTTCTTTTGGTTAAGTTTATTCTGTTGCATTCAGAATGATTAAAGCTTTCTTCTGTAACATTTTCCCTTCAGGTTGAAGTATTCACAGATCATGAAACGTTCCAATTGATGGGCAAGTATTTTGTTACCCTGTGTATTTGGCCTTTTTGTATTACGGATGTATGCTTGCATACCAGAAAGGAGTTGGGGAAGTTTATTGTGAAATTTGTGTATCAATAATATGATTCTTATTTTGAAATTTCCAGGTAAAGAGCATGCCCTTGTCATATGCAATCACAGAAGTGATATTGATTGGCTTGTTGGATGGGTTTTAGCTCAGGTGATTGTCTTATTTGTATGACCTTTCCACATCTTCAGCACAAGCAAGTTGAAACAAACTGTGTGTGTTAAAAAAATAGCTTATTTCATTTTAGAAGTGTGAATTATTTGAAATTTTAGTACCATGGGTGTGGGATAGAAGGATATGTATACTCTTATGTGTGTGCTACGATAAGACATGGTATTTGATCAATTTTTTTTATTGGCATTTTTGGGTGCTTCGGTTGCTGATTGATTATTTATTGTTATTGAACAGCGCTCAGGTTGCCTTGGCAGTACTTTAGCTGTGATGAAGAAATCTTCAAAGTTTCTGCCGGTATGCTTCATCATGACATGAACTTTTTAAAGAAAATGATTGCATGATTGTTTATATTAAGTTATTACGAAGAAATGGTCTTAAAGTGCCCCTTGCACTCTAGAGGATTTTAATCCTTAGCTTTTCAATATACTGTCATGCCATGATTTTCCCTTTATGTTCTTTAAACCTAATGACCTAGTGGGTGCAGTTTACGTTCTTTGATGAAACAAATATATCTAGTATTCAAGTATTTTATGACCTAGGAATACTTTTCCGCTCGTGCTTGTCATGAATATAAACTTAGAAGGTTGTATTTTGCTTTTGATATCACAAGTATTACTGTCAATGTTGGGCTATCTGCTAAGCTCTACTCATGCAGGTCATTGGTTGGTCAATGTGGTTTTCTGAGTATCTTTTCCTAGAGAGAAGCTGGGCCAAGGATGAGAGCACATTAAAGGTATGATTCACTATAATACATACAATTCATTTATATGCTGTACTCATAATAGATTTTTGTGCTTGTTTGTTATATCAATGATTTCTTCTTACCTATGCATATGTTAAAAGACTATAACTCCCCTCTCTACCTTTTTCTCTCAAGATGCGAAAGCTTGTTGATTATATTTGGGAATTTCATTTGAATGTTTCATTTATCATAAATGCAGTCAGGCATCCAGCGACTGAGCGATTTTCCTCTTCCGTTTTGGTTGGCTCTCTTTGTAGAAGGAACACGCTTCACACAAGCTAAACTATTAGCTGCTCAAGAATATGCAGCCTCTGCTGGATTGCCTATTCCTAGAAATGTTTTGATTCCTAGAACTAAGGTGAGATATAGATCTTATCTTTAACATTTGTCTTCATCCTTTGCTTTTTCCTTCCAGATATTGGAGCTATGCTGAATGAAATTTAATGTGGTCAAGTTTAGCATATGCAAATCTTAGCAGGATTGACAATGAAATTATTTTATTATAATTTTGCTTATAATTAGGTTGCTGACAGTTTATGAGAAAAGATTTGTTATTTGTTACTTGTAATATTTTTGGGATCACTTTAGCTTCCAAGAGTAATTATAAATGGTTGCTCTGCTCTTTCTCTATTCTGTACCATGACTACACCAAATTGAGAGGCTAGACAATACTTTGGGTTTTATTAGGTCAAAGGTTAGGTTTTCTTGGGAAGCTATGTGGGTGTTCTGCAATAGGGTTCACACTTGATGGACTTGAGAGAAAACCCAAGCAAGGGCAATTTAATTGTTATTATTGTTTTCCAGGGAATAGTAGTTTGATTGATGATAACATGGCTGGTTTTGGTCCTACTCTTTTTTGTTGGTTGCTCTTACTTGTAATTTATTGCTTTCAGGGATTTGTTTCAGCAGTAAGTCACATGCGCTCATTTGTTCCTGCCATTTATGACGTAACAGTGGCTATCCCCAAGTGTTCACCCACCCCTACAATGCTTAGACTCTTAAAAGGGCAACCCTCAGTGGTAAGACAATTAAAATTACGATTTCGAAACAATTACACTTGAAGATGCCTAAAGCTGAACTGTTTTGCTTTCCTTGTGGCTATCTTGTAATGTTAGTCTCTAACTAGCAATCATGGGCAGAAAATGCAACTGCAGAAATTAACTTATATTACTAAAAATTAGGAATTATATATGGACACCAAAAGCCATGTTATAAACGATCTGTGTGTGCTAGTTACTTTTTCTAATTGTAACATTCTGTATATTACTAAGGTATTACTCTAACTGCTTTGGGCTAACGGAAGCCATGAAAAAAGCTTGTTAATAGTTTAATATACAGAGTCTATTGCATATGGCCTAGTTTTCTTCCATTGTGGATAGAGTTGAACTTTTGAAATTTCCTGCTATTTCTGGAGATGCGCTTACATGGAATTTAAGGCTATATCCCTAATTTCCTTTATCAAAGATCCATAGTTTTCTATCTAGATACTCAGTTGGCTGAATGATTTACATGTCTGCTGATTGGAGTCTGGAATATTGAGGGGAGTGATTTTGTAGATGTTGACAGGATTGGATCATGCTTGTGTTTAGCTTTTGCTTTGTTGTACATTATTAAGAGGCTACCTTATCTTCCAAAGTCCTGCTGCATTTCTTTGTTAATGTCTCGTTATGGAGGGTCTACACTGTCTATTACTCCAGTTCCTGAGGGCTTAAGCTTCCCTCCTTAACTTTTACTGAT